>NC_081568.1:53751493-53864073 GCF_022355385.1 Mustela nigripes
CTATTCTGGAGAATGTTCCATGTGCACTAGAGAAGAATGTGTATTCTGTTGCTTTGGGATGAAATGTTCTGAATATATCTGTGATATCCGTCTGGTCCAGTGTGTCGTTTAAGGCCTTTATTTCCTCGCTGATCTTTTGCTTGGATGATCTGTCCATTTCTGTGAGGGGAGTGTTAAAGTCCCCTACTATTATTGTATTATTGTTGATGTGTTTCTTTGATTTTTTTATTAATTGGTTTATATAGTTGGCTGTTCCCACATTGGGGGCATATATATTTAAAATTGTTAGCTCTTCTTGTTGGACACACCCTTTGAGTATGATATAGTGTCCTTCCTCATCTCTTATTATAGTCTTTGGCTTAAAATCTAATTGATCTGATCTAAGGATTGCCACTTCAGCTTTCTTCTGATTTCCATTAGCATGGTAAATTCTTTTCCACTCCCTCACTTTAAATCTGGAGGTGTCTTCAGCCTTAAAATGAGTTTCTTGGAGGCAATATATAGATGGGTTTTGTTTTATTATCCATTCTGATACCCTGTGTCTTTTGATTTGTGCATTTAGCCCATTAACATTCAGGGTAACTATTGAGAGATATGAATTTAGTGCCATTGTATTGCCTGTAAGGTGACTGTTACTGTATATGGTCTCTGTTTCTCTCTGATCTACCCCTTGTAGGCTCTCTCTTTGCTTAGAGAACCCCTTTCAAGATTTCCTGTAGAGCTGGTTTCGTGTTTGCAAATTCTTTCAGTTTTTGTTTGTCCTGGAAGCTTTTAATCTCTCCTTCTCTTTTCAACAATAGCTAGCTGGATATAGTATTCTTGGCTGCATGTTTTTCTTATTTAGTGCTCTGAATATATCATGCCAGCTCTTTCTGGTCTGCCAGGTCTCTGTGGATAAGTCTGCTGCCAATCTAATATTTTTACCATTGTATGTTACAGACTTCTTTTCCCGCACTGCATTCAAGATTTTTTCTTTGTCACTAAGACTTGTAAATTTTACTATTAGGTGACAGGGTATAGGCCTATTCTTATTGATTTTGAGGGGCGTTCTCTGAACCTCCTGAATTTTTATGCTTGTTCCCTTTGCCATATTGGGGAAATTCTCCCCAATAATTCTCTCCAATATACCTTCTGCTCCCCTCTCTCTTTGTCTTCTTCTGGAATCCCAATTATTCTAATGTTGTTTCGTCTTATGGTGTCAATTATCTCTCGAAGTCTCCCCTCATGGTTCAGTAGCTGTTTGCCCCACTTTTGCTCAGCTTCTTTATTCTCTGTCATTTGGTCTTTTTCTGCCTCATTTATCCTAGCAGTGAGAGCTCCCATTTTTTATTGCACCTTATTAATAGCTTTTTTGCTTTCAACTTGATTAGATTTTAGTTCTTTTATTTCTTCAGAGAGGGCTTTTATATCTCCCGATAAGGTTTTTCTAATATATTCCATGCCTTTTTCAAGGCCGGCTAGAACCTTGAAAATTGTCATTCTGAACTCTAGATCTGACGTCTTACCAAGTCTGTATTGATTAGGTCCCTAGCCTTCAGTACTTCCTCTTGTTCTTTTTTTTGTGGTGAATTTTTCCATCTTGTCATTTTGTCCAGATAAGAGTATATGAAGGAGCAAGTAAAATACTAAAAGGGTGGCAACAACCCCAGGAAAATATGCTTTAACCAAATCAGAAGAGATCCCAAACCATGAGGGGGGAGAAAGCGGATAAAAAGAGGTTCATAAAGAAAGAAAGAGAAAAAAAAAAAGAAGAAAGAAAAGAATTAAAAAAAGAAAACGAATAAAGGAAAGTATAAATATATATATATATATATATATATATATATATATATTAGATAAACTAGTTAAAAAACGTTAAAAAAGAAAAGGGTAAAAGTTTAAAAAAATTTAGCAGAAGAAGAGAAAAAAAAAGAGAAAGAAAAAAATTAAATTAACTGCAAGACTAAAGAATCATAGGGAGAAAGCTAAGAGTTTGGTGCCTTGCTTTCTCCTCCTCTGGAATTCCGCTGCTCTCCTTGGTATTGAAACTGCACTCCTTGGTAAGTGAACTTGGTCTTGGCTGGATTTCTTGTTGATCTTCTGGGGGAGGGGCCTGTTATAGTGATTCTCAAGTGTCTTTGCCCCAGGTGGAATTGCACCGCCCTTACCAGGGGCTGGGCTGAGTAATCTGCTTGAGTTTGCTTTTAGGAGCTTTTGTTCCCTGAGTGCTTTCCGTAGAGTTCCGGAGGATGGGAATACAAATGGCGGCCTCCTGGTCTCCGGCCTGGAGGAGCCGAGAGGCCGGGGCCCCACTCCTCAGTGAGCCCTCAGAGAACAGTGCCCAGTAACTCCTGTCTGCCTGACCTCCAGCCGCGGTCCGAGCTCACCAAGCCTGCGACGGTTCAAGGTAACCCCGAGCTGTGATCTTACTGTCAGCTCTGTCTCTGTAGCCGGCTTTCCTGTTTTAATTCCTGCAAGCTCTGCAACACTCAGACACCCACAATCCTTCTGTGACCCTGCGGGACCTGAGGCCACGCTGTTCCCGGTGGGCTTCGCCCCAGTTTAGCCTCTGGAGCGATGTCCCTCAGCGGAACAGACTTTTAAAAGTCCTGATTTTGTGCGCCGTTGCTCCGCCGCTTGCCGGGAGCCAGCCCCTCCCCCCGGGGTCTATCTTCCCGTCGCTTTGGATTCACTTCTCCGCCAGTCCTACCTTTCAGAAAGTGGTTGTTTTTCTGTTTCTAGAATTGCTGTTCTTCTTCTCTTCGATCTGCCGATGGATTTGTAGGTGTTTGCAATCTTTAGATAAGCTATCTAGCTGATTTTCTGCTAGCTGAAGTAGTCTCAACCTGCTACTTCTCTGCCATCTTGACTCCTTCCCCAGAAAATATTTTTAATTTTTAAGGAAAAAAAAAAAACTTTCTCCTGAAGAGGATTTCAATCTAGAATGCCATACCTAATTCTATCCAAACCTTCCCATATTTTCAGAACTCATTTTGATTCTCACTTCTTTTTTTATTAATAATAGTTGACACATGTTATCCCTTTATTATGTTCCAGGCATATGTAATCATTTACTGTTTTGTCTCATTGAATCATCACAAAGCCCTATAAGATAAATGGCATATACATGCAATACAATGGAATATTGTGACCCTAAAAAAGGAATTAAATCCTGTCATTTGTGACAACCTGGAGGACATTATATTAGGTGAAATAAAGCAGACACAGAAGGACAAATACTACATGATATGGCTTATATGAGAAATATGAAATAGTCAAACTCATAGTGGCAAAATGTAGAATGGTGGATGCCAGAGCATGGGGGGAAGGAGAAAGGAAAAGGTATTAGTCAACAGTACAAAGTTTCAATTACACAAGATAAATAAGTCCTAGAAATCAACTATGCGATATAGTACCTACAGTTAATAACAACAGACTGTACTGTATACTTAAAAATGTGCTAAGAGTGTAGATCTTATGTTAACTGTTGTTATCACACACAAATAGTAATAGTGAATAAAGATGGTGGAACTAAACTTCTGCAGGTAATGGGTATGTTTAAGGTATAGATTGTGGTGATGGCTTCATGGATATACACTTAGCTCCATCAAGCTGTATATATTAAATATGTACAGCTTTTAGTAGGTCAATCATAGCCCAATAAAGTGGTTTTTCAAAAAATTACAGATAAAATAAGGAAGCAAATGAGGCTCATAAACACTATTTCTTCAAAGGCACCTTGCTTGTAAGTTGTAGAGCTGGGATTTAAAGGCAGTCATTATAACCCCCTGGTTTACTTCTTAACCTATTCTGATGTTAGTGGAACTCTCCTTTTTCTGAAATCTCATGGTTTCATAGGCTAATAGATAAAATGTAAAATAATAAGTATGTATTTGTATCTATTCTGTCACCAAGTTTATATATTTATCTTGTCTCTATTTCTCCATCCTGGCAATTTTTTCTTTGGAGAAAAAAACTATATTGGACATTTTCTTTGTACTCATCACTGTAGGTGAAATAATACTATCTATTGACTCAGAGACTGTAAAAGTAAATACTGTTTAAATGGTTTGGGGAAACATTCAGTTTGTGTAGCAGTTCTTGCCTTCCATGTTAAAATGCTGGAGAGATTCACAGCATAGACATGAAATCAAAAGATAAAATGTACAAAATAAATATTAAAACTAACTTGCCGCTGGCCTTATCTCCAAGTTGGGAAGCCTCCTTCCCTCATTCCTTCTTTCCCTAACTTCCTTCCTCCTTCTCTCCCTTTTTCCCTTCCTCCCTCTTTTCCTCTCTTGCCCCCTCCCTTCCTTTCTTCCTCCCTTCTTCTTGGTCCCCATCACCTAAACCTCATCATGTCCACTCACACACCATGTGTTCAATAAGCTTCCATTTAATTTCTATGTTATCCTATAAGACATATTGTTTTATTCTGTGTGAATGTCATATGTTATACATCTTCTGCTTCTTCCTTATTTTATTCAACATTATGTTTCTAGGATATATGTGACTGTGTGAACATTTTTTTGTGTGTTGCTTTTTCCTAGGGCTATACAGTATCTCTATAAAACCTCACATTTTCTTATCCACTCTTGTAAAGCTGATATCCAGCTTTTCCCCAACTTCTTATAACTACAGACATCACTGTGAATAATAATTTTATTCATGTTCCCTTACAGACCCATGGAGAACTTCTTTGGAAAACAGGAGTAGTATTTATGAGTTATATGGCATGTATAAGAATACTTAATTTAGCAAAATCAGTGCCATACTGCTCTTCAGAATGGTATCACAACATTACACTCCCACTAGTATGGGAGGGTTATTATAATACCATGTCCAACTTTCCAATTTTTGACAATAAAAAGAATATAAAGTGGTATCACTTTATATATATATATACATATATATATATATATATATATATGTATATATATATATAATATTGATCTTTGACGTCATTTTTTTCTAGGACAGACTGTAGATAACTATATAGGACAGACTTTACATAACTTTGAAATCCAGAAAAAAAAAAACATTTTCTGTGCACTGATTATTTTATCAGAAGTAGGCTTTTTATAGCTAATGAAGGGGTCAAATGTGGCTATGTGACAATACCAACAATTTGCTCAATTATACTACTACCTTTTAAAAGAACAGAGAAGGAGCACCTGGGTGGCTCAGTGGGTTAAAGCCTCTGTCTTTGGCTCAGGGTGTGATCCCAGGATCCTGGGATTGAGCCCCGCATTGGGCTCTCTGCTCAGCAGGGAGCCTGTTTCCTCCTCTCTCTCTCTCTCTGCCTGCCTCTCTGCCTAATTGTAATCTTTGTCTGGCAAATAAATAAATAAATAAATAAAGTCTTTAAAAAAAATAAAAACAAAAGAACATAGAATATTCAGCTTACTCCTAATTACGTAGTAAAGTGAATCACAGTTCAGAACAGTTTGTCAAAGAAGGCCACTCCCTGCCAGACGTATAAACACTAGGACAGAAAATTTGGCTTGCTTTAGAATTCATGAGAAAATTATTCATAAATTCTATTAATTAAAAATATACATTAACTACTATAAAATTAACTTGAAAGGGAGTAAATATAGATCTGCAAGTTTGAAGGGTTTTTACCTTTCAAATTTGTCTGAGTAGTTTTCATTAATGGCAGTTCTGAAAAATATCTTTCTGAAAAAGAAGAATAATGATTATGAACCAGGAATCTATTTTCCCATAATTTCTTTCTCCAACATTCAGTTGATACAGTTCTAAATGATCAGTATAATTCATAGATAGATATGTCAAGTTATTTCATCACTAATATACTTACATGCCTGATTTTTAAATGGATAGAATAGATTATGAACCAGAAAAAATAGAACATATAAGTATTTATAATATTTTATAATAATAACTTATCTTTTCTTCATGGGTTATAATACAGCTACCTATGATACTTAAACAGAAACCTCACAATCTCATATACTTCTGAATCTCCAGTGCTTATAATACTGTTTGTTATAAAGTTGGTGCTTAATAAATATTTATTAAAAGAATATATTATAATATGTATTTCTGGTATAAAAAGTGTAATGGATTTAGAATTAGAATTATGAGTTTTGGTTTGGAATCATTCACTTATGATGACACTGAAGTAACATATCTCAAATTCTGTATGATCTTCATATCTTCTGCTGCACATTGAGCTTATTTCAGAGGTATTGTGTTTTCATAAAAGAAATGGTATGGGTCCTTTAGTAAAGCATATTTTTTAAAAATGATTTATTCAACAGTGAGATGGCTCCATGAAAGAGCTCCAAACATGGATATAGTATGATTCCTTTTGAAAGGCATAATCCTGAGAAATAGGTTAGGGGGTAGGGTGTATGAGGGCTTCAGATTGTTGATAATAATAAGGTGCCTAGGGAACCTAATGAAGTGGGTTTGAACTGGGCTCAGAAATTAGAAGAAGGTAATTCCAGTTCTCTAGCTACAAATTTAGTTGGAAAGAGTTAAATTGGGGTATAATAGTTAAGAGGTTGGTATCTGAAATCACTGATACAGTTAAAATTACAGCCCTGTCTCTTTCTGTCTATATGATCTTGGGCAAATTTTTAACAGTATCACATCTGTAAACTGGAGATAATAATATTATTATTAACCAAGGTAGGTTATTGAAGACTGAAGATTGGTAAATTAATGAAAATTAGTTTTATGACTTGTTAAGACCCTCAGTAAATGTTATCATTGCAGTATTGTAGCTACCTTGTAAGACATCAACATTAATGTATCATATATATGTATAATATATATTTACTTATATATAGTATATATCCATATAAGCTACATACATATATGTATGTGTATCATAAGTGTATATTTATGCATATACAAATATATGTGTATGTATGTGTAAGCTAATATATTTTGATTTCTATTTATCTTAGCTCCAGTTCTCAAACAGTATGATGCAATGGAAATTGCGTTTTAAAGAAGCTGCATAGGAACTATGTTCTTATGGTTGTCAGTCTTTAATTCCTTAAAAAAGCATCAGAGAGTGATGCCACCTTAAAAGTTCCCTTGGTAGCCACTGTTCCAAGGACATGAACTACTTTATAATACTTGTACCTCTTGAATCATATTGCATAAACAAAGATCATGAGCTCTGGGTCTCTGTCTTCTGAAAACTGAAGTAATAGCAAGTTCAAAGCAATATTTTATAGAAAACGATTCAGATCTTGATGAGGGAAAAATAATATATATAATTTATATATATGTAAATATATATATAATTCATAAGTATATAAATTATTTCCCTGTTATTATCCCTCTCCATAAATTATTTTCAAACTGTCATTACATACAGTATCCAAGAAGGAATTATTTACCTGGTTCTAAAGTCTATTTATGCATTTTTCAGGAACTAGCATATATCATATTATATTTTCTCCTTTCTTTACCAAATGTTTTGTGACATATCTGACACATGATTTCTATTTAAAAATCAAAGCTTCACCCAAGAAACTGCATCATTCCCTTGGGCATGAATATCTGTAACAAATGTACCAGTACTTTGGTTGCAAAGAGAATTAAGAACGCATTAGCTATTTAGCATTCCATTAATGACATCAAATGTAGAACAGAACAGAAACTATAGCAAATAGACTTTAGGAACAACGCTTTGGAGACATTGATAGTGATGATGGGACATATTGTTGTATTCCTGAAAAATAGAGTCCCTCCTCTGATATGGTATTTATCTGAGTTATAAAACTCTAAGAACAATGCTATACATATTATAACCTTTCTGGAGCAGTAATTAGCAACATGTACCAAAAGCCAAGCATCTGGGTAATCTCTGATCTAAATGACCACTTCTAGAATTTACCCTAAAGAAAAATGGATAGGTGACTAAGGGTTTTCCTCAGAATTCAGTTACAATCCTAACAAAAACAAAAAAGTAGAAACAATATAATTTTTCAACAAATGAGAAATGACTATAGTAACTCATGCTTTATAAGCAATAACAATTTTTTGTGAAAATGTAAATATATCATGTGTGTAAATGTATGTAAGTGTGTAAATATATACAGACACATAAAAGTGCATATAGAAATAAGTTATGTGTGTATATCCTCATTTGCAGAGATATTTACAATATATCTGTAATGCAAATCACCCAACGTTTTTCATTTTTCTGTAGTATTTTTTTATTCTAAAAACCAATTATAGTATCTGCAGTATCCATGTGATAACCTGTGGAAAATTCCAAACTCCACTATATGTCTTTATTTTTTTTTAAGATTTTTATTTATTTATTTGACAGAGAGACACTCAGAGAGAGAGAGAGGGAACACAAGTGGGAGGAATGGGAGAGGGAGAAGCACGCTTCACTCTGAGCAGGAAGACCAGTTTGGGACTCGATCCCAGGACTCTGGGATCATGACCTCAGCCGAAGGCAGACACTCAACAACTGAGCCACCCAGGCGCCCCTATACTATATGTCTTTATAAAGACTCTCTTTCCCTGCTCAAGTATTTTTTATTTTTTGTTTTAATTTTTTAAAAGATTTTATTTATTTATTTCAGAGATAAGGGACAGAGAGAGGATGAGCAAGGAGCCAGATGCTGGACTAAGTTCCAGAATCCTGGGATCATGACTTGAGCCTAAGGCAGATTCTTAACCAGCTGAACCACCCTACTCAAGTATTTTTAAAAAACAGGAAGTTGTTCTTAGCTTTGTTCCTAAATCAGTTTACATTGCAGCTTTTTAAATTTTTAAATTTGATTTTTGAATAGAATTTTTGTGTACTTAAAATGTCAAAAACTGTATGGACATATGTAGAAAACCCTTTCTTCATTTTAATTTCAACTTACCTTTGTCATTGTATCTGAGGTGAATTTCTTGTAGACAGCATATTGTTAGATCATATTTTTCTATACACTTTTAACAGCCTCTTTTTTTCTAACAAGATTTATTTATTAAAAGAGAGGGGCAGAAGGGGAGAGAGAGAATCTCAAGCGTACTCCCTGTTGAGCATGGAGCCTGACACCTGGCTCAATCTCACAACCCTGAGATCATGACCTGAACTGAAATCAAGAGTCAGACTCTTAACTGACTGAGGCACCCAGGTGCCCCAGTCTTGGTCTTTTAATTGGGATATTTAGACAATTTACATTTAAGACAATTATCGATATAGATTAAGTCTGCCAGTTTATTATTTGTTTTCTGTTTATTTCCTCTGTTTCTTCTGGGTTACTGTATTGTGGATTATTTGTTCATTATTTGGGTCTCAACTTGATTAATCAGTGGTGTCTTTGAGTATGGCATTTTATATAATTTTTTTAGGGGGTACTCTAGGTATTGCAATATGTATACATAACTTCTCACATTCTGTCAGTATTGGCATTTCACACAAGTTTGAATGAAGTATGAAAACTTTATTTCATTTAAGTTCTTTAATCTGTTCAACTTTTTAATTATAACTGTCTTAAGTATTTCCTCTATGTATGCTGAGCACCACATCAGATTATGTTATAATTCTTTTCTCCATCCATCAAATTTGATTTAATGAACTCATAAGAAGTGGTTAATTTCTTGTATGCACCTTCTTTTTTTTTTTTAAACTCATGCCAGTGCTCTTTGTTTGTTTCTGAAGTTCCAAGACTTCTTTTATTCTTATTTCCTTCTCATTAGAGAATTTGTTTAGCCATTTTTGGGGTAGATTTGGTAGCGACAAATTATCTTTGTTTTCCTTCATCTGGGAAGGTCTTCATATCTCCTTCAGTTCCAAAGGATATTTTTCACAGGATATAAAATTTGTGCTTGACAATTCTTTCAACATTTGAAAATGCTGTGTGCCTCCCTGGGCATCCTCCTACCCCTTCTAGTCTTTAGGCTCTTCTGTTCATAAGAATTGCCTCTCACTTATTACATTACCATTCCTTTGGGCAAAGCAGTATAAAGCCTTCCTTTTGGTGCCATGCTTTGCCTTTGTCAACTTAAATGTTCATTGGCATTTTTTTTCTAAACAAGGCATCCACCAGTATATAATCTTTAATAAAGGAAAAGGCTAGCAATAAATTTTATGGTTTTATTTTCCTGTTTTGTGTATAATGAATTTTTATAAAGTTAGAACTGTTACATTAAAATTACATTTAAATTAACTTTAAAGTACTTATGTACTTTATGTACACATATACTTGTATGTGTATATAAAAAAAAACTCAAATATGGTTCTCAATTCGTGAGATACATTAGAATAATCTGGAGTGCTTTTAAAAGAATGCTGATGCCAGAGGGAGGAGTCAAGATGGTGAAGTAGCAGGCTGAGATGACTTCAGATAGCAGGAGATCAGCTCGATAGCTTATCAAACCATTCTGAACACCTACAAATCCAACAGGAGATTGAAGAGAAGAAGAGCAACAATTCTAGAAACAGAAAATCAACCACTTTCTGAAAGGTAGGACTGGCGGAGAAGTGACTCCAAAGCGACAGGAAGATAGACCACCGGGGGAGGGGCCAGCTGCCAGCAAGCGGCAGAGCAATGGAGCATAAAATCGGGACTTTTAAAAGCCTGTTCCGCTGACGGACATCGCTCCAGAGGCTAAACTGGGATGAAGCCCACACGGGGTCAGCGTGGCCCTAGGTCCTACGGGGTCACAGAAGGATCGGGGGTGTCTGAGTGTCACAGAGCTCACAGGTATTAGAGAGGGGAAGCCAGCTATAGAGACAGAGCCGAGGAATGAGCTCTCAACTCGGGGTTACCTTGAATCATAATCCATGACACAGACCACTGCTCTGTGAGTGGGGTCCCACAAAATCCAGGGAGATACCCCCTGGAAGAACTTATGGATCTGTGGGTTTGGAAACTCTAAGGGGAGCTGTGTGCCAGAGAAAGAGACACTTGGTAACAGCCTGGGTGAGCTCGGAGCGAGGCTGGAGGCCAGGGAGATGGGAGTGATTGAGCACTTTTCTCCAAGCACAGCCAGAGGCCAGGGAGATGGGAGGGATTGAGTGCTTTTCTCTGAGGATGCACTAAGAAGTGGGGCCCTGAGCTCTTGGCTCCTCCGGGCCAGAGACTGGGAGGCCGCCATCTTACCATCCTCCGGAACTCTACAGAAAGCATTCAGGGAACAAAAGCTCCCGAAAGCAAACCCAAGCGGATCCCTTAGCCTGGCCCCTGGTAAGTGCCCGTGTAATTCCGCCTCAGGCAAAGTCACTTGAGAATCACTACAAGAGGCCCCTCCCCAAGAAGATCAACAAGAAATCCAGCCATGACCAGTTCACTTACCAAGGAGAACAGAGAATTCCAGAGGAGGAGAAAGCAAAGCATGAAATTCATGGCTTTCTCCCCGTGATTCTTTAGTCTTGCAGTTAATTTTTTTTTAATTTGATTTTTTTTCTTCTCCTAAATTTTTATAACTTTTACCCTTTCCTCTTTTAACGTTTTTAACTAGTTTATCTTAATAATACTTTTAATAAAAAAAACTTTTTTGAACTTTCATTATTATAGTCATATTTTATCCTTGATTGTATCTAACTTTATTTTTTGTATACACATAGGGTTTTTTATTCTAAAAAATTTTAGGATACAACTTCTTCTAATAGATCAAACTATACCTTAAATCCAGTACAGGGCGTTGTTCTAGTCTCTCCAGTCTGAGCAAATACTCTCCACATTCTTTTTCTTTCTTTTCCCAACGAACTTATCTTATCAACTCCTTTTTTACAATTTTCTGGAAATTTTCATCTTTATAGTCATATTTCATCCCTTCTTCATGTTTACCCTTTTTTTGCATATATATATATATTTTTTTTTCTTTCTTTAAAATTTTGGGTGGTAATTTCTTTTTTTTTTAAATTTTTTATTATTTTTTTATTTGACAGACGGAGATCACAAGCAGACAGAGAGGCAGGCAGAGAGAGAGAGGGAAGCAGGCTCCCGGCTGAGCAGAGAGCCCGATGTGGGGCTCGATCCCAGGACCCTGGAATCATGACCTGAGCCAAAGGCAGAGGCTTTAACCCACTGAGCCACCCAGGTGCCCCACTGGGTGGTAATTTCTTATAAGAGACCAAAATACTCCCCAAATTAAGTGGGTGGTTCTGTACTATTCACCAGTCTAATATATATATTTTTTTCTTTTTTCTTTGTTTTCCTTTTTGTTTACTTGTTTGTTTTTGTTATTGAACTTCTTTTTACCCCTTTTTTTTTGCCCCACGATTTGGGGTCTCTTCTGATTTGGTTAAAGCACATTTTTCTGGGGTCTTTACCACCTTTTTAGTATTTTATTCTCTCCTTCATATGTTCTTTTCTAGATACAATAACAAGGCAGAAAAACTCACCACAAAAAAAAAAAAAAGAATAAGAGGCAGTACCAAAGGCTAGAGACCTAATCAATATGGACATTGGTAATATGTCAGATCTAGAGTTCAGAATGACGATTCTCAAGGTGCTAGCTGGGCTCCCAAAAGGCATGGAAGATATTAGAGAAATGCTCTCTGGAGAAATAAAAGCACTTTCTGGAAAAATAAAAGAACTAAAATCTAACCAAACTGAAGTCAAAAAAGATATTAATAAGGTGCAACCAAAAATGGAGACTCTTACTGCTAGGATAAATGGGGCAGAAGAAAGAATTAGTGATATAGAAGACCAAATGACAGAGAATAAAGAAGCTGAGCAAAAGAGAGACAAACAAGTACTCGACCACGAGGGGAGATTTCGAGAGATAAGTGACACCATAAGACGAATTAACATTAGAATACTTAGCATTCTAGAAGAAGAAGAAAGAGAGAAGGGAGCAGAAGGTATATTGGAGAGAATTATTATAGAGAATTTCCCTAATATGGCAAAGGGAACAAGCATAAAAATCCAAGAGGTCCAGAGAACCGCCCTCAAAATCAATAAGAATTGATCCACACCCTGTCACCTAATAGTAAAATTTACAAGTCTTAGAGACAAAGAGAAAATCTTGAATGCAGTGCGGGAAAAGAAGTCAGTAACATATAATGGTTAAAATATTAGATTGGCAGTGGACTTATCCACAGAGACCTGGCAGGCCAGAAAGAACTGGCATGATATATTCAGAGCACTAAACAAGAAAAACATGCAGCTAAGTATAAAATATCCAGCTAGGCTATCATTGAAAATAGAAGGAGAGATAAAAAGCTTCCAGGACAAACAAAAACTGAAAGAATTTGCAAACACCAAACCAGCTCTACAGGAAACATTGAAAGGGGTCCTTTAAGCAAAGAGAGAGCCTAAAACTAGTAGATCAGAAAGGAACAGAGACAAAATACAGTAACAGTCACCTTACAGGCAATACAATGGTGCTAAGTTCATCTCTCAATAGTTACCCTGAATGTAAATGGGCTAAATACCCAATCAAAAGACACAGGGCATCAGAATGGATTTTAAAAAAAAGCAAAATCCATCAATATGCTGCCTACAAGAAACTAATTTTAGACCCAAAGACATTTCAAGATTTAAAGTGAGGGCATGGAAAACAATTTACCATGCTAATGGACATCAGAAGAAAGCTGGAGCGGCAATCCTTAGATCACATTAATTAGATTTTAAGCCAAAGACTATAATAAGAGATGAGGAAGGACACTATATCATACTCAAAGGGTCTGTCCAACAAGAAGATCTAACAATTTTAAATATATATGCCCCTAACATGGGAGCAGCCAACTATATAAAACAATTAATAACAAAATCAAAGAAACACATCAACAATAATACAATAATAGTAGGGGACTTTAACACTCCCCTCACTGAAATGGACAGATCACACAAGCAAAAGATCAACAAGGAAATAAAGGCCTTAAATGACACACTGGACCAGATAGACATCACAGATATATTCAGAACATTCGATCCAAAAGCAACAGAATACACATTCTTCTCTAGTGCACATGGAACACTCTCCAGTATAGATCACATCCTGGTTCATAAATCAGGTCTCAACTGGTATCAAAAGATTGGGATCATTCCCTGCATATTTTCAGACTACAATGCTCTGAAGCTAGAATTCAATCACAAGAGTAAGTTTGGAAAGAACCCAAATACATGGAGACTAAACAGCATCCTTCTAAAGAATGAATGGGTCAACCGGGAAAATAAAGAAGAATTGAAAAAAATCATGGAAACAAATGATAAAGAAAATACAATGGTTCAAAATCTGTGGGACACAACAAAGGCAGTCCTGAGAGGAAAATATATAGCGGTACAAGCCTTTCTCAAGAAATAAGAAAGGTCTCAGGTACACAACCTAACCCTACACCTAAAGGAGCTGGAGAAATAGCACGAAAGGAACACTAAGCCCAGCAGGAGAAGAGAAATCATAAAGATCAGAGCAGAAATCAATGAAATAGAAACCAATAAAACAATAGAACAAATCAACAAAACCCAGAGTTGGTTCTTTGAAAGAATAAATAAGATTGATAACCCACTGGCCAGACTTATCAAAAAGAAAAGAGAAAGGAACTAAATTAATAAAATCATGAATGAAAGAGGAGAGATCACAACTAACACCAAAGAAATACAAACTATTATAAGAACATAATATGAGCAACTCTACGCCAACAAATTTGACAATCTGGAAGAAATGGATGCATTCCTAGAAACATATAAACTACCACAACTGAACCAGGAAGAAATAGAAAGCCTGAACAGACCCATAACCAGTAAGGAGATTGAAACAGTCATTAAAAATCTCCAAACAAACAAAAGCCCAGGGCCAGACGGCTTCCCGGGGGAATTCTACCAAACATTTAAAGAAGAACTCATTCCTATTCTCCTGAAACTGTTCCAAAAAATAGAAATGGAAGGAAAACTTCCAAACTCATTTTATGAGGCCAGCATCACCTTGATCCCAAAACCAGACAAGGATCCCATCAAAAAAGAGAGCTATAGACCAATATCCTTGATGAACACAGATGCGAAAATTCTCAACAAAATACTAGCCAATAGGATCCAACAGTACATTAAAAGGATTATTCACCACGACCAAGTGGGATTTATTCCAGGGCTGCAAAATTGGTTCAACACCTGCAAATCAATCAATGTGATACAATACATCAATAAGAGAAAGAACAAGAACCATATGATACTCAATAGATGCCGAAAAAGCATTTGACAAAGTACAGCATCCCTTCCTGATCAAAACTTTTCAAAGTGTAGGGATAGAGGGCACATACCTCAATATTATCAAAGCCATTTATGAAAAACCCACCACAAATATCATTCTCAGTGGAGAAAAACTGAAAGCTTTTCCACTAAAGTCAGGAACACAGCAGGGATGTCCATTATCACCACTGCTATTCAACATAGTACTAGAAGTCCTAACATCAGCAATCAAACAACAAAAAGAAATTAAAGGCATCCAAATCGGCAAAGAAGAAGACAAACTATCACTCTTCACAGATGATGTGATACTATATGTGGAAAACCCAAAAGACTCTACTCCAAAACTGCTAGAACTTGTACTGGAATTCACTAAATTGTCAGGATATAAAATCAATCCACAGAAATCAGTTGCATTTCTTTACACCAACAACAAGACAAAAGAAAGAGAAATTAATGAGTCTATCCCATTTACAATTGCATCCAAACCCATAAGATACCTAGGAATAAACCTAGCCAAAGAGGCAAAGAATTTACACTCAGAAAACTATGAAGTACTCATGAAAGAAATTGAGGAGGACACAAAGAAATGGAAAAATGTTCCATGCTCATGGATTGGAAGAACAAATATTGTGAAAATGTCTATGCTATCTAAAGCAATCTACACATTTAATGCAATCCATATCAAAATCCCATCCATTTTTTTCAAAGCAATGGAACAAATAATCCTAAAATGTATATGGAACCAAAAAGACCTCGAATAGCCAAAGGAATATTAAAAAAGAAAGCCAAAGTGGCATCACAATTCCGGACTTCATTCTCTGTTACAAAGTTGTTATCATCAAGATAATGGCACAAAAACAGACACATGGATCAATGGAACAGAATAGAGGCCCAGAGATAGACCCTCAACTCTATGGTCAACTGATCTTCGACAAAGCAGGAAAGAATGTCCAATGGAAAAAGACAGTCTCTTCAATGAATGGTGTTGGGAAAATTGGACAGCCACATGCAGACGAATGATTTGGACCATTTCCTTACACCATACACAAAAATAGACTCAAAATAGATGAAGGACCTTAATGTGAGAAAGGAATCTATCAAAACCCTTGAGAAGAACACAGGCAGCAACCTCTTCGACCTCAGCTGCAGCAACTTCTTCCTAGGAACATCGCCAAAGGCAAGGGAAGCAAGGGCAAAAATAAACTATTGAGATTTCATCAAGATCAAAAGCTTTTGCACAGCAAAGGAAACAGTTACCAAAACCAAAAGAAAAATGACAGAATGGGAGAAGATATTTCCAAATGACATATCAGATAAAGGGCCTGTATCTAAAATCTATAAAGAGCTTAGCAAACTCAATACCCAAAGAACAAATAATCCAATCAAGAAATGGGCACAGGACATGAACAGACATTTCTGCAAAGAAAACATCCAGATGACGAACACACACATGAGAAAGTGCTCCACATCACTCGACATCAGGGAAATACAAATCAAAACCACAATGAGATACCACCTCCCACCAGTCAGAATGGCTAAAATTAACAAGTCAGAAAATGACAGATGCTGGCGAGGATGTGGAGAAAGGGGAACCCTCCTACACTGTTGGTGGGAATGGAAGCTGGTGCAGCCACTCTGGAAGACAGCGTGGAGGTTCCTCAAAAAGTTGAAAATAGAACTACCCTATGACCCAGCAATTGCAGTACTGGGTATTTACCCTAAAGATACAAACATAGTGATCCTAAGGGGCACGTGCACTTGAATGTTTATAGCAGCAATGTCCACAATACCCAATCTGTGGAAAGAACCCAGATGTCCATCAACAGATGAATGGATAAAGAAGTAGTGGTATATATATACAATGGAATACTATGCAGCCATCAAAAAGCCCCAAATGAAATCTTGCCATTTCTGACGACCTGGATGGAATTAGAGGGTATTATGCTTAGCAAAATAAGTCAACTGGAGAAAGACAACTATCATATAATCTCCCTGATATGAGGAAGTGGAGATGCAATGTGGGAGGGATTGGGGGGTAGGAAAAGAATAAATGAAACAAGATGGGATTGGGAGGGAGACAAACCATAAGTGACTCTTAATCTCACAAAACAAACTGAAGGTTGCTGGGGGAGGGGGAGGTTGGGAGAGGGGAGTAGAGTTATGGATATTGGGGAGGGTATGTGCTATGGTGAGTGCTGTGAAGTGTGTATACCTGGTGATTCACAGAACTGTACCCCTGGGGCTAATCATACATTATATGTTTATAAAAAAAAAATTAAAAAAATGCTGATGCCAGTGCTAAACCCATACACTTTCATTCATTTTGCTTGAGTGGGTCCCAAGTTTTGTATTCTCTCATTCACAAAGGTCAAAATCTCAAGTCATCTTGCTTTTTTTTTTTTTTTTTTTTTTTTTTGCACCTTCATTTTCTATGTAACTACCCCCTGTGTATACTTTTATGGAATTCTTTTAAATATCCACTTTTCCATTTTGTATTGCCTACCATTGTGCTAATCCAGACTCTCTTTAATGTTTACTAGAATTATCCTAATAATGACCTCTTAAATATTCTTTCTAATTTTTCTCATGGTACTAGGTCTAGAAATAGTTAATATTAATTGAAGATTTCCAATATGCCAGACACAGAGCTAGAAATGTTATTTAAATCAATAGTGACATGAAATATGTATTTTATTTTCTTTCCCATATTCCAGAGGTGGAAACTGAAGTACTGGGAGATTAAGAATTGTGTCTAAAGTGGCACACTTGTGAGTAAAACCCAAATCCATTTGATTTTCAAGTGACTTCTGCTCAAATATCTCCTGTCTCTTCTCTTTCTCTCTCTCTCTCTCTCTTAGTATCTCTCTTTCTTATTCTCACTTGGTGTAAGATGCTCCTTTGTGTTAAAATTACATGTTCCCTTAAGTTTCTCTAGTCTTCTGCAAGCTCCCTAGGGACAGGAACTTTATGTCTTTCACACAAAAATTGTCCTGTAATTTTTGTGGACTCTAAATAATTTACTGAGGTTTCATAAAGAAATTTACAAAATAAAGTTTTAAGTTTGCTATATTAATTTTCTATCTTCTCTAAAGTTATATTTTTCTTTTAAGTCAAGCATGGCCCTTTCTCTTCATATTATTAATTTGTTTAGTATATCCTTGTTTAAATATGGCATAAAGATAAATATCAGCTCTTTTGTGACAAAATCTCTAAGATTCCAAACATTTTGAAGAAGATTATTTAACTGCCAAAAATGACCCTTCAAAATTAAAATTATCTTTTGTGGAGATTAGATGCTATTAATATAGCCTAGGGCATGTGTTATTTTTACAAGTATAAAACCAATTTAAAAATTAGAAATATAATTTTGCATCTCTTTTATTATCCTAATTGCATATAAAATATGCACAAGCAAAAGAACTGGACTGGTAGGATATGACACTGAAGTCTTAAGCATTTGTGGGATGATGGGTGATTTTTTTCCCCCTACATTCTGACTTTCTGGGCTTTTAAATTTTTTTAATGATAAATATATTTTGTACTTGAATGGAAAATAGAAAATTTTATTTTTAAAAGAGAAGCACATTAAAAGTAATTACATTCCTCCCAACAAAATCAGAGGCAAATGTCCTAGGAAAACCAAAAGTTTATGATTTTACTTTTTAAGTGTCACAACCAAACTATGAAACAATGATGGGAGTGAGAGCCAAATTTTAGCATTGATTGAAGATGTTAGGATTTTGGTCAATATGTGGAAAACTTTAACATATGTATATTGAAACAAGAGAATGACAGACATAATTACAGAATGGAAGCCAAGAAATATCTGGTTAGCCATATTATTTAAAGAGAAAATTACTAGAACAATCATAACCCAAAGACCTACTAGGTAAATACTTTTTTGGAAGAAGTTACAGCAGCACAAAGACCCACTGGAAAATATCACTAAGTATGCTGGGTGACTCCAAGAAGGAATATCTTAATCATACTAAAATTATTTTAATATATGACACCTAAACATGTATGCTATTTACTAAGAAATTTAATCATTTTTAGAAAAATGATCTAGTTTAATTACCACAAGGTGAATATTAGTATAGAAAAATACAAATGCTGAAAAGAGATTTTTAATGACCATCTTGTTAGATAATCAAACAATAAAATGATAGAAAATAAGCATACCAATTATAAAATGTTCATTAAGCAATTTTACAAATATTTACTGAGTCCCTAGTATGGATAGGAAAGGTGCATTTTCCTGGCAGAGGACAGAGTATCTGCAAACAACCTAAAGCAGAAATCTTCATGCATAGGAAAAGCTGAAAAGGGCAGTATAATTCAACACAAAATTCAGTGATGTAGAATCCTGTGAACCATGTTCAGCAGAAGAGAGTTGCAGGGCACAGTTTACATTCTAGATGATGCATTGTGAAAAACAGGTGCAACTGGGGTGGTGGGAGGTGGTAAGATATATATCAGTCAGACAGGGTCCAGCAGGAGATAGATGATGCACTCAAGGAAGCATAATTGAAGAATGATTAACAAAGATATGGTCAGAATTAAAGGAAACCGACATAGGTTTTATTTTTTCAACGTAACAGTATTCATTGTTTTTGCACCACACCCAGTGCTCCATGCAATCCATGCCCTCTCCAATACCCACCACCTGGTTCCCCCAACCTCCCACCCCCCACCCCCTTCAAAACCCTCAGATTGTTTTTCAGAGTCCATAGTCTCTCATGGTTCACCTCCCCTTCCAATTTCCCTCAACTCCCTTCTCCTCTCCATCTCCCCTTGTCCTCCGTGCTATTTTTTGTGCTTCACAAATAAGTGAAATTATACGATAATTGACTCTCTCTGCTTGACTTATTTCACTCAGCATAATCTCTTCCAGTCCCATCCATGTTGATACAAAAGTTGGGTATTCATCCTTTCTGATGGAGGCATAATACTCCATAGTGTATATGGACGACATCTTCCTTATCCATTCTTCCGTTGAAGGGCATCTTGGTTCTTCCCACAGTTTGGCGACCTTGGCCATTGCTGCTATAAACATTGGGGTACATATGGCCCTTCTTTTCACTACATCTGTATCTTTGGGGTAAATACCCAGTAGTTCAATTGCAGGGTCATAGGGAAGCTCTATTTTTAATTTCTTTAGGAATCTCCACACTGTTCTCCAAAGTGGCTGCACCAACTTGCATTCCCACCAACAGTGTAAGAGGGTTCCCCTTTCTCCACATCCTCTCCAACACATGTTGTTTCCTGTCTTGCTAATTTTGGCCATTCTAACTGGTGTAAGGTGGTATCTCAATGTGGTTTTAATTTGAATCTCCCTGATGGCTAGTGATGATGAACATTTTTTCATGTGTCTGATAGCCATTTGTATGTCTTCATTGGAGAAGTGTCTGTTCATATCTTCTGCCCATTTGTCGAAACGTCTTGGGCTAGAAAATTTGAAGGGGCAAGGGGAGAAATTATAGGAACCTAAGGAAAAATTGTAACTACAGAAGAATGCTCCTGGTAATAAAAGCCATGAACCCAATAAAGAAAACTCCTCATTGTCAAACTATGACTCATTTAGGAGGGAACTGGTGACTCCACAGTCATATCTACTATAGGTGACCTCCCATTGGTCAAATCCAGGGAAAGCCAGAAGCTGAGAATGCTATCGATGGAGATTAATCACTAGAGGCCCATAGCAGGATGAAGAAGGGTAGAGAATAGATCTGTGGTGCGATGGCAAATATCTAGCATAGAGTGCCAAGGCAGCATAAGCAAAATAGTGAGTTGTCTGAAGCAGTTGTGTAGGTTAGATATAATGGTGCTTTGACTAGGAAGATTGATGTGTAGATAGGTGAAGAAAGGAGATGCCAGAGATATCTTGGAGTTGGAATGATCAGGACAGATATCTATTTTTAAAGCACTTCCTTTGGTAGCTCTTATCTAACCAAATTACATTGAAATGTGTAAGGTTGATTCAACAAATATAAATTTTTATATACTGTTATGCTGAAAATAAAAAAAAATTAAAAAAGTTTTATATATGATTATGAATATCATTAACAAACTTATAACAACTTTATCATTCTCCATAGATGTCTAATTTTGTTGAGTTCTATTTGCCAAATACTAAGTAGCCTCATATTTAAGCCCTTTAAAATCTCCATGAGGTCAAGATTACCATATCTATTTTCAGGCGAGAAAAGATATGAAATGAAAAATAACATAATTTGTTCAAGTCAGAGAGGGTGCCACCATTTGAATTCAGTTTTTTTTACTACAAGCTACCATATTATCTTACCTTACCATTCTACCAAACTGTTTCTCTGTCTCCCATAGAAGGTTACTGTGTTTGGTGCTGTGGACTTGAAGAGTATATATGAATCTCAAATATTCTTTGAATTTTTAATCTAAATAGAGGAAGGGATGTATGTCTGAAGTGATACATGACATTGCACAAACACAATAGTCACTGTGTAAGTGGTTTGATTCACTTCAGAGGATGTCTTCATTGACGGAAGGAAACATTCTAGATTAATAAAAACTAAGCTGTTCTTTGGTTTTAAGAGATTTTATTGTTAAAATTATGTGACTTCATATACACACTCATGTACATGGACCCAACAGAGAAATCCAATATGGCATATTCTGTCACATAAGTACATAAACATAGTTCCACTTCTAGTGTATTTTAACCAGCAATTCCAAATTTTACCTGACCTACTTACAGGTACCTATTTCATGCATTCTATTACCACATTGTCTGAAAACGTAAGACTATATTTATTCCAAAATCTGTCCTTTTTATTACATATACAAAGAAGAAAAAGGGAGAAACTAGGTAATTGTCTGCTATTACCTTTTACTTTATAGATGCTTTAAGCTATCAGTAGAGGATACTGGCCCACCACATTCTAACACACTTATCAAATAAATAATGATGTCCTTTCTGGTCTGTTTCCTGCCCTCAGCAAACACATGTGCCATGCATTAGAGCATCATTATATGTCACTTGCTTCATTATCACAAACTAAGCTTTTGTCTTCCAAAGCACTGGTAATTTGAACAGTTTCTGGGTGTTGAGAGTCTGGGACTTACCCTCAACCAGGACTTCTGTCACTCTTCTCTCAGAAGAAGTTTCCAGCATGAATTCCCCCTATGTTTCTGAAGTCTTCTTTTTGAGTATTCTCCATTACTTAAAAAAACAAAACAAAACTTCCTTCTCTCAAAAAACAGCTCTGTAGCTCTGTATACTAAGGGCATGAGGTAACACTTTTTAATCCACAAAGCAAATAAAGTCCTAATGCTCTACATTTGTATATCCAAGAAGGCAATATTTATGACTCTTGACAAAATTTTGAAAGCATAATGATTTAAAATTTTAATCATTTAAACTTTTTCATAATAAAGATTAAGACATATTACACACACAAACAGTATAAACATGACAAGTTCACAGATTGAAATTATACAGAAATAGTGATAGCGCATAAATATTAGTACAGATAATGGATAAAGAATCCTTGGGTCAAGTGGACCATAATTGTGTTAAATAATTTTTAACATTATATTTTAAACACTCTAGAAAATCCAAATAAAAGGAATGGGAATTAACTATGCATTTAGCAAGTATAACTAAGAAAAGATACTGGACAATTTCAATTCTCATGGTGGAATTATTTTTTTATTTTTTTTTACAAGTTTTTATTTTAATTTCAGTTAACATACAGTGTTATATTTGTTTCAGGTGTGTAATATAGTGATTTAGCACTTCCATACATCACCTAGTGCTCATCATGGTAAGTGTACTTCTTCATCCCCACTGCCTATTTAACCCATTCCTCCCACCCCCCTCTCCTTAGTAACCATCAGTTTATTCTCTATAATTAAAAGTCTGTTTCTTGATTTGTTTCTCTCTCTCTCTCTTTCTCCTGCTAGTTTGTTTTTTTTCTTAAATTCCACATATGACTGAAATCATAGTATTTGTTTTGCCCTGACCAATTTATTTTACTTAGACTTATACTCCCCAGCTCTATCCAGGTTATTCCAAATGGCAAGATTTCATTCTTCTTTTGTAGCTGAAAAATATTCCTCTGTGTGTGTGTGTGTGTAACATCTTTATCCATTCATCAGTCAGTGGACACTTGGGCTACTTCCATATTTTTACGATTGTCAATAATGCTGCAATAAACATAGGGGTGCATGTACCCCTTTGAATTAGTGTTTTTGTATTCTTTGGGTAAACACCCAGTAGTGAGATTACTGGATCATAAGGTAGTTCTATTTTTAACTTTCTGAGGAAACTGTAATATTTCCCACAGTGGCTGTATCAATTTGCGTTTTCAGCAGCAGTGCAAGAGGGTTCCTTTTTCTCCATATTTTCACCAACACTTGTTTTCTATGTCTTTTATTTTAGCCCTTCTAACAGGTGTAAGGTGATATACTCTCATTATAGTTTTGATTTGTATTTCCCTGATGGTGAGTGATGTTGAGCATCTTCTCCTGTATCTGTTGGCCATCTGTTCATGTCTTTTGCCCATTTTGTAATGGGATTATATGTTTTTTGGGTATTGAGTTTTTAAAGTTCTTTATATATTTTGGATACCTTTATCAGACATACCCTTTGCAAATACCTTCTCTGATTCTGTAGGTTATCTTTTAGTTTTGTTTGCTTTCTTCACTGAGCAGAAGATTTTTCTTTCTTTTCTTTTTTTTTTTTTTTTAAAGTAGTCCCAATAGTTTATTTTTGCTTTTGTTTCCCCTGCCTCAGGAGCTACATCTAGAAAAAAGTTGCTACAGCCAATGCCAAAGGTTACTACTGCCTTTGTTCTCTTATTGGATTTTGAAGGTTTGGGGTCTCACTTTTAGGTCTTTCATTCATTTTGGGGTTATTTTTGTGTAGGTGTAGGAAAGTGGTCCAGTTTCTTTCTTTTGTGTATTCCTGCCCAGTTTTCCCAACAGCATTTTTTTAAGAGACTTTCCCCCATTGTATTCTTTCCTGCTTTGTAAAAGATGAATTGACCATATACTTGTAGGTTTGTTTCTGGGTTTTCTCTGTCATTTTGTAATATAACTTGAAGTCCAGAATTGTGATGACTCCAGCTTTTCATCTTTTATTTTTCAAGATTGCTTTGGCTTTTGGGGTCTTTTGTGGTTCCATACAAATTTTAGGATTGTTTGTCCTAGCTCTGTGAAAAATACTCTTGTTATGTTGATAGGGATTTCATTAAATATGTAGGTTGCTTTGGGTAACAATATTTGTTCTTACAATCCATGAGCATGGAATGTCTTTCCATTGCTTTGTATCATCTTTAATTTCTTTCATCAATGTTCTGTAGTTTTCAGAATATACGTCTTTTACCTCTTTGCTTAGGTTTATTCTAGGTACCTTATTATTTTTTGTGCAAACTGTAAATATTAAAATGCTTTATTATTGGTATATACAAATACAACAGATTTCTATACATTGATTTTGTATCCTGTGACTTTACTGAACTACTTTACCAATTCTGGCAGTCTTTGGATAAAGTCTTTTGTGTTTCCTATATAGAGTATCAAGTCATCTGCAAATAGTGAAAGTTTTGCCTCTCCCTTACTGATTTGGATACCTTTTATTTTTTTGTTGTCTGATTGCTGTGGCTAAGACTTCTAGTACTATGTTGAATAAAAGTGGTAAGAGTGTATGTACATCCTTGTCTTTTTCCTGACCTTAGGGTTAAAGTTTCAGTTTTTCCCCATTGAAGATAATGTAAGATATGGATTTTATATATATGGACTTTATTAATGTTTAGGTATGTTTCCTCTAAACTTCCTTTGTTGAAGGTTTTTATTATGAATAGAAGTTGTACTTTGTCAAGTGCTTTCTCTGATCATATATATCTTATCCTTCTAGTGATGTAATGTATTACATTGAAATATTGAACCATCCTTGTACCCCTAAATAAATTCCACTTGATTCTAGTAAATGATTTTTTAATATATTGTTGATTTCAGTTTGCTAGTATTTTATTGAGGTTTTTTGCATCCATATTCATCAGGAATATTGACCCGTCCTTCACTTTAGTGGTGTATTTTGTATTTTGTATTTGTATTTGTATTTTGTATTATGCTATCAAGCTAATAATGGCCTCATAGAATGAATTCGGAAGTTTTCATTCCTTTTTTATTTTTTGGAATTGTTTGAGAAGAATAAGTATTAACTCTTCTTTAAATATTTAGTAAATTTGCCTTTGAAACCATCTGGTCCTGGACTTTTGTTTGTTGGGAGTTTTTGACTACAGCTTGATTTTCTTTGATGATTATTCATCTGTTCCAATTTTCTTATTTTTTCCTGTTTCAGTTTTGATAGTATATATGTTTCTAGGAATTTATCCATTTCTTCTAGGTTGTCCAGTTTGTTGGGATACAGCTTTTTATAATATTCTCTTATAATTGTTTGTATTGCTGTGGTGGTGGTGTTATTTCTTCACTCTCATTTGTGATTTTATTTATTTATTTTTTCTTGATAATTCTGGTTAGATGTTTGTCAATTTTATTGATCTTTTTCAAAGAACTGGCTCCTAGTTTCATTGATCTTTTCTATGGTGTTTTTTTAGTTTCTATATTATTTATTTCTGCTCTAATCTTTCTTATTTTCCTCTTCTGCTGGCATTTGGTTTTGTTTGTTGTTCTTTTTCTAGCTCCTTTAGGTATAAGGTTAGGTTGTTTATTTGAGATATTTCTTGATTCTTAAGGTAGGCCTGTATTTCTATAAACTTCCCTCTAAGAACCAATTCTGTTGCATCCCAGAGGTTTTGGATCATTGTGCTTTGTTTTCATTTGTTTCCATGTACTTTTTCAGTTTTTCTTTTACTTCTTCGTCGTATTCTTCTTCTTCTCTTTTAAAATACTTAATTAATTTGCTGAGAGAGAGAGAGAGAGAGAGAGAGAGAGAGAAAGGGGGGGGCAGGACAGGGGGAAAAGGAAGGAAAGTATCTCAAGTAGACTCTGTGCTAAGTGTAGAGCCTGATACAAACACTTAACCCACTGAGCCATCCCATTTTAGTTCTTCTTTTATTTTCTGGTTAACCCATTCATTGTTTAGTATCATGTTATTTAACCTCCACATATTTGTGGTCTTTCTAAAAATTTTCCTGAGGTTTCATAGTGTTGTGGCCAGAAAGAACACATGGTATGACTTCAGCCTTCTTGAATGTACTGAGTCTTGTTTTGTAGACAATATGTGATCTATTCTGGAGAAGTTTCCATGTGCACTTGAAAAGAATGTATATTCTGCTGTTTTAGGATGAAATGTTCTGAATATATCTGTTAAATCCATCTGTTCCAGTGTATCATTCAAAGCCATTATTTCCTCATTGATTTTCTGTTTAGATTATCTATCATGATGTAAGTGGGGTGTTAAAGTCCCCTACTCTTTTTGTATTATTAATTCTTTTATGTTTGTTATTAACTATTTTATATATTTAGGTGCTCTCATGTTGGCTGTATAATGTTTATAGTTGTTATGCCTCCTTGTTGGATTGTCCCCTTTATTATTATACATCTCTTTTTGGTGGTCTTTGTTTTAAAGTCATCTTATCTGATATAAATATTGCTACTCCAGCTTTCTTTTGACATCTATTTGCATGATTTTTTTCCATGCTCTCACTTGCAATCTGCAGGTGTCTTTATGTATAAAATTAGTCTCTTGTTGGCAGCATGGGTCTTTTTGTTTGTTTGTTTTTAATCCATTCTGTCCACCCCTTTATTTTGATTGGAGCATTTAGTACATGGTAGAATTATTTAAAACAATCTATTTCAGTAAAGGTAAAATGTATGAGGTACTACAGCTGTTTGTAAAATGTGAAGTCCATATCAGGCTTTGAGGGTACTGGATAGTTACTGTGTTTAGTCAAAATGATAACAAGACTAATAAATCTGGAACTGTATCATAAAGTACTAAACAAAAGGAAATTAAATTCAGAAAAAGTGATAAAATTATTAGTGGATGAAAAGAAAAAAGAAATAGAATGTTTTATCAGTATTGAAAACCAAGTGATTTGTGCATTATAACAATTGCTAAGTATAATTTGGGGAAGGTGTTGGGGTGCTTTGGTGGCTCAGTCAGTTAAGCGTCTGCCTTCAGCTCAGGTCATGATCCCAGGGTCCTGAGATTGAACTCTGTGCTGGGCCCGCTTAGTAGAGAGCCTGTTTCTCTATCTATTCCTCATTCACGTGTGCTGTCTCTTGCTATCTCTTTTTCTCTCTGTCTCAAATAAATAAAATCTTTTTAAAAAATTGGGGAGGTGATTGTTGATACATGTTGCAGTATTAGTCAAACAATCTTGTTAAGTTTGAAAATCAGGACTGCATCTTAAGATCCAATTACTTTCACATTACAAATGAAATAAATAAAAAATACGCTTTGGTGTTACAAATTCAAATCAAAATCAAAATATGATGTCTGTATTCACTTAAAATGTCTTTCCTCTATTTTATAAAGATACCCAGAGGTATTTTTGTTTGTTCTTATTTTTTCTCTCTAATAAACCATTTTATTTTCATTTTTAAGTTACTTTCAATAATTTCATAATACCACTCTTTATTCAACTTAAAACCATAATAAAAATTGGTACATACAGAAATAAGTTATATTTATACTTGGACTGATTTAAAAATTGTCATGCTAGGGGCGCCTGGGTGGCTCAGTGGGTTAAGCCGCTGCCTTCGGCTCAGGTCATGATCTCAGGGTCCTGGCATCGAGTCCCGCATCCGGCTCTCTGCTCAGCAGGGAGCCTGCATCCCTCTCTCTCTCTCTCTGCCTGCCTTTCTGCCTACTTGTGATCTCTCTGTCAAATGAATAAATAAAATCTTTAAAAAAAAATTGTCATGCTAGAGGAATAGTTTAGTATCACCTGGCTTATGACAAATGTTACCATTCAATACAAGTCTTGAAATTTCTGTTATCATTAGTGTTAGGAGTTCAACACCTATGCAAATGTAAACATTCAAATCACAGGCAGTAGAATTTAGAAGCTAAATTAAACATCTGTGTCTTTCTTTCCTTAGGTAAAGTTTGATGATGGGAAAGAGACAAAAAGTTAGTTGTATAAAAATCTTTGGCTATTTTCACAAAAGAATAATCCCCAAAGAAAATAAAGCAAGCATAGATATTATGTTATCAACATCATATAGAAATAATGTGACCCGGGGATAGAAATATTAACCCTCTCCCCTCCCTGACACACACACATGTTTGGGATAATATGTCCTTCTTGTTTATATTTTGACAAAATTTCATTCTTTATTTTTTGTTACTGTATTTGACAGCATGTACCTATTATGGTTATTGCTGTTAGTGTCAGCAAAAGTAAGTTATAACTAAGCAATATTTCTTTAAAATATATTTTTTTAAATTAGCTGTAAACTCTCACCACTTTTTAGATGATTTAGATCATAGATTTTATTCAAGAGAGAAGAAATAAAGCTGAGGAAGAAAAACAATCATATTTGTAAGAGAGAGTATATATAGTACAACATGAAGAGCCTTAACTAGGACAGAAACATCAGGTGAGAAAGCTCTGCCATTAGAAAGCAAACTTGAAAGTATAAAAGAAAGTGCCTAACGCTTGAGAAAAATCAAGATGGGCTAGTGGAGAAAAGACATTGAATGATATGTAAAATCAGTCCCCCTTTCTTATTTGTCACTTTATTCTGTAAAATTGTATATAGCGAGAGTCCAGTTATATTCTCATTCATGTGTTCATTCGGTATCTGTTAAATATCTAAAAGTTTTGAAGCAAGTGTGTGGTGGGGACAGGAAATGAAAAGGAATCATTGCCTTTAAGAAGTAGACAGTCTTATTGGAAAGGTAAGACACTAACCACACTTAACTCATTTTGTATTGAAACTGTGTAGAGGATAGTAGGTTGTTAGGTACCAAAACAAATATTTAGGAAGCAGGCACTGAAGAAGATTACATGAGGGAGCAATAAAGGAAGATTATTAGAGAAGACTTAACTGATTGGATGAAAATCTTGTAAAATGTGGCTAAGAATTTGTTTTCTGATGAGTGGAGTTTTTGTTAAGTAGGAAATCCAGCATAAGCAGAGCCCTGGAGGCAAGGAATGGTGTGAGGGAACAAGATATATCTGTCTAATGTTAAAGGATGTGTTGTATTAGAGAGTTTGAGAGGGACTAATAGGAGGAAAAGAACTACCTAACATTTATTGAGTATTACTATATACCAGATACTTTACAGATTCTCACAATAACATCATGGGGTAAGTACTATTATCTCCATTTTATAGAAAGAAAAAAAACTGAAGAGATGTATTTGGAATTGATTAAAGAGACTTACATAAAAAGAAATGCTATACTCTGTGTGCTAAGTGAAAGAGACAATTTACAGAAGGAAATGCAGATAACTAAGAAAAAAGAAGAATATAAATTAGAAGTAGGGATAATACACATTTTGTGAATTAAATTTCATTTTTCATAGACCACTGACTTTTTAAAAACTAATCTGTAAAGTGAATTAAAGAATGCCAGTCAGGGAAATTCTTAGCTTCAGTGAATAAATTCACAATATTAGCACTGAACGGTGAGAAAGCAAAATTGCTTCTCTGTGAGGTAATGGCAGATCTCATTTGATATAATTTTAAAAAAAATCCATCATGAAGATGCAAAAATCTGCCATAAAGATTCTACTGTCTGTCAGTAGCTAAGGAGATATTATACCCATAAAGAAGTCACTTAATTTTTCTCAGAAATAAAATGGGAGAAGTACACAGAACAGAGAAGAGAGAATAATTCGGCATACTTTTTAGAAGATAATAGAATTGTTCCCTCTTCTTTAAGTTTGTCGAGCTCTTGCATCATCCCTCAATACTGTCCTTGCTTCCTTCTTTCTTTCCTTTCTACTGTCCCTCCTCCTCCCTCCTACTATCCTTCCTTCCTTCCTTCCTTTTTATGGCTTGGATGCTGATATATCATGCTATAGGAAGTTCAAAGAACAGAAAAATGATTATGCAGTTACAAACAAGAGTATAAAAACTGGAAAGGATGTGAAGCAGATAAAGCTTCATCTAAAGAACATACAATTAGTATATCCAATTTTTAATTTTTTAAATTATGAGTGACAAATGTAAACATTAGGAATAGGGTAGTTTACTTTGGCTATATTGGTAACTGTGGCAAAGAAAACAGAAAAGACTTTTCTAAAATTGAAATAAGTGATACGGTACCCATGATCTTAGGGTGCTCCTTTTGAAATTTGGTAAGTTTCACTTATAATTACAGATATGCTGAAAAGATTCATGATATTACATAGCGTAGAAGAAATTGGCAATTGTAGCTTCGTACATGGATATTAGAAAAAGTAGCAATGTTAGTCTCCAATAAAAAGCTTTCATCTTGTTCATCAAGTTCTTAATACAAGTTCTGTCATTTGGCAGCCATCGGCAGCATCTTTTGGTAACTAAATATTCTTAATCTAAAGGTAAAAGTTTTTCTAGGTTATACTCTTTCTGACTCCTAAGTCTTGATATAGAGTATCTGTTGCCGATTTCCAAAACTGGCTCTAATAAATCAAGGAATATGGAGGGGGAGAGAGTCAATATTTAGAATATAAAATATAAAGCTCTGATTTATTAGAATATCTCCAGAACCAGGGTGCCTGGTTGGCTCAGTCATTAAGGGTCTACCTTTGGCTCATGTCATGATCCCAGTATCCTGGGATCAAGCCCGGCATCGGGCTCCCTGCTCAGTGGTAAGTCTGCATCTCCTTCTACCACTCCCCGTCCTTTTGTTCCCTGTCTCACTGCCTCTCTGTCAAATAAATAAATAAAAATCTTTAAAAAAAAAGAATATCTCCAGAATCATATTGGGTAATATGAGATTAACTGAGAAATTTTTATTTGAAATATAAGATATGTATAGGTTGAGAAATATTTAACTACTAATTTGGCAGGTGTAAAATGATGGATGGGGCACCTGGGTGGCTCAGTTGGTTAAGTGTCTGACTTGATCTTAGCTCAGGTCTTGATCTTATAGGTATAAATTCAAGCCCTGTGTTGGGCTCCATACTTAGCATGAAGCTTACTTAATAAATAAAATAAAAATAATAATAAAATAAAATGGTGGAATAGGGTATTTCCACTTTTGGTCAAGATGAATAATAGGGACCAAATGTGATCTTTTACTTGAATCAATAAGATGAGGGGAAAATAGTTTTATAAATTAAAGTAGTAGTTTTGGGTACTGGACATCAGGCAACTGGAAACTGTGATCTATGAGAGTTGGTAAATAGGTCAGTCCTGTGTTTTCATCAGCTTACAGCCCTAAGAGAGTGTCCAGGTTATGGTGCAGAGAGGGCAAACCCAAGGGAAGACTTGTGGACTCCCTGAGTTGAGGAGATGAAGATGAGAATCAAGAAAGATCAAGGTACCTAAAGTTCATAGGACAGAGAATCAAAATGGAGATAATTGCACAGAGTGAGCCCTGGAGATTTGTAGAGGATTTCCACCAAGTATTCAGCTGAATATATGGGAGGAAGAGGGAAATTACATGAGGCTGAGAAAGAGCCATTAGAAAGGATTAGTGAGAAGAGAACTGGTTCTGATCCTGGACTGGGAATATCAGGGGGCTCTTCCTACCAGTCAGATTGGAGAAAAATAGAACTCAGGAAGCACTGGGTAGAGTACACAGAGGATCTAGACTCGCTGCCACAGAATAATGAGACGAAACTTTGGTCTAGTAGGGCCTAACATATTTTATAAGCACTCCTCTATATAGTGACAGTAATTACCCAGAAATTACCTTGGAGATATAAGAAAGGTTGGGGCCAGAGGGAAGTATTGCAAAGCAGCAAAGGAAACTTTTGGAGACTATATATATGTTCATTATCTAGATTGTGATCATGGTTTCATCAGTCGAATTTTATCAGGGATGCACAGGTGGCTTAGCTGGTCGAGTGTCTGTCTTTGTCTCAGGTTGTGATTCCAGGGTACTGGGATCTAGCCCAGCATTGGGCTCCCTGCTGGGTGGAGAGCCTGCTTCTCCCTCTGCCTCTCTACCTTCTTTTGCTTTCTCTCTCTCTCTAAAATAAATAATAGAAAAATTTTTAAAAACCATATCAAATTGTAGTCTTTAAATAGGTATGTTTTATTGTATGTCAGTTATACCTCAATAAAGCTATTTTAAAAAGTTGTAATATTGGTGGGGCGCCTGGGTGGCTCAGTGGGTTAAGCCTCTGCCTTCGGCTCGGGTCAGGATCCCAGGGTCATGCTCAGCAGGGAGCCTGCTTCCCCCCCTCTCTCTGCCTGCTACTGTGCCTCCTTGTGATCTCTCTCTCTCTGTCAAATAAATAAAATTTTTAAAAAAGTTGTAATATTGGCAACTACACATGTTCAATCTGTACAAACATTTCATTCTATTCAGATATATTTTAAAGAAATAGGACAAGATCTATATTGAGAATATTGCTTTGTGATTACTTTGTTATTACATTCTTGTTAATTCATTCAATTGTTCCACATATATTACTGAGTGTCTATTCTGAGTCAAGAATTCTGCTGTGAACGCTTTTTGCATTGTTTTTAGTTTTCTTCTTCATGTAGGAATTCTTTTTAAAAGCTTAGTACAAAAAATCATTCCAATTAATTGAGCATTCTAGTTAATTGTAAAATGGTCAATGTAAGAAAGTTAGAGTAAATAGGACAATTAAAATAGTGGCATATAAAGATCAATTTTACTTTTCTAATCTGTCAGTATCCTCACTGCTGCCCTCCATGACACACTACTATATAAATTTTGAAAGAACAGAGTTATATGATAGTGTAACCACTTAATATTCATGAAATGCCATAGGAAGCTAAAGAGAAAGGAATCAAACCAAACCATTTTGTCCTCTGACTTAATAAAAACACAGCTAGGTGACTTGAGGATTAGTGTCATTAAGTACATCATTAATATTTTATGGTATGAGATGAGCACATCATATTTGAAAACTTATTGTTCAACCTAATCACTCTCAGCAGGGGAATGATGCAAGAAAAACAAATAAACAGGAAGTTGTCTAAATTGATCTCTGTGGTTCCAAGAAAATTTTATCAATTTAATCATTGATCTTCATCTTCACAGTTCCTCAAGAAAGCCATTCAGGAACCTTTTCACCCTGATATCACTTAAGAAACACGTTGAAGTTAGCCTAATATTGAAAGTAAGGTGGCTTGCAGTAATTACAGCTGATAAACTTGACATCAGTCACTTTAATAACTTTAGAATGAAATATTAATCAGAACATTTATAAATATTCAGAAAAGAAAGTGATGTTTATTTGGCAGCAACATGTTCCACCAAAGTTAGTCAATACAAACTAATTTTAATCCCATTCCTAAATTGCCTAACTAAAAATGAGTAAGAAAAAGCATAGAGAATATCTGGATTTTAGTACAAGTTGCTACCAGTGTTTTCCACCCCATGCATGTGTGTGAGATGAAAGAATGAGGTTTAATGAAAGATACTATTACAGTGAAGAAACAGGACTTATGTGATGCGATCAGAAAGCATCTGTATTTTTATCTCTTACTGATCTTTAAACTAACTCAGAGAGGGACCACTTCCATTTCCCTAGGTGAAAACTAACTGGGGCAGCTCCTTGACTTTTTTGAACCCTCTTAGAGGAGATATTTTGCAGCCACATTAAGCATCAAACGTAGACTCAATTCAGAAATTAAATACAAATTCACTTAATTATTAAACTATATTTGATTCAAAATAGTTAAAATAATCTACCCTCACCCCAACAGGACTTTCTAGGTGGGAAGCTGAAGAAAGGGGAATGATCCACCTTATCTTGCTTACTGCAGGTTTTTTGTTTTGTTTTGTTTATTTACTTTTTTGCATTGATTCCTATGTACCCTATTTTACTGTATGTCTTAGTATTGTCTAGTATTTAATTTTACTTTGTTAAAGTCAAAGACGGGAAGAGAATATTAGAGGACAGGAAAATTCTTATCTAGGGTGACTTAAGACACTCACATTCTTCAGATCTGTCAAGTGTTGAAAGATGTCTTTCATGAGTGCTTTTGTAGGTTCTTCAAGATCCACAATATAAACTTTAATCTGCATTTCCTAGAAAATGCATGTTACTCTTATTGGGCCAATCCCTATTCAGTCTCTGATTTCCCAGTTTGATTTAGGTAGTGTATTTATATTTAATTTAATCTAGTTACCCAGACTTATTATTGAGGAGTCATTGTGCCCTTGGGCATTTTTCTTGGATATCTTCTTTTACTTTATTTATTATTTTAAATATTTTATTTATTTATTTGAGAGAGAGTGAGAGATCAGAGGGAGAAGCAGACTCCCTGCTGAGCAGGGTGCCCAATGTGGCACTTGATCCTGAGACTCCGGGATCATGACCTGAGCCAAAGGCAGACTCTTAACCAACTGAGCCACCCAGGTGCCCCTGGATATCTTTTTAAATGGCTCCAGGCCTTCTGTCTATCTCTATCCCTTGACTCATCTTCATCCCATTCTCTTCCTCCCTACCTCTCTTTCCTCCTTCCTTTCTTCCTTTTCCTTCCCTCCAGTTGCAATCTGGCCATGAAAAACCCACACACAGTCTATGCTCTGACAAACTGTGGGGATACAGACAACAGAAACTCTTGTTTTGCCACCAGTGGATTAGCCCATCATTAATCCTCCAGCAGGCAGAGGTCCCTTAACTGTAGTGGCTTCCATCAGTATATATGAAGCTTCTATCTGTGTAACTACAGTGGCTTCCATCAGTATCTGTCAGACTTCTATCTATAAAGCCAAATAGGTTCTGGCACCAGCTCCAGTATGGGGGTGGGCCTTCATACCAACAAGAAACTCTCAGAACACTAGCTGGTATCTTACAATTTAATTCACTTCTGACATCATTCACTCAGAAGTAGCATCAGATTCCATATGTTGGAGTTCAGTCCTACAAGATCATCAATACCTCCCCTTACCATTCCCAACTTTTAAAGCCAGTCTCAAGCTCAAGTTGTTACTTATACTTCTGACTGACTGGCTAAGTCAGAGATTCCTGAGGCCCCCTCTTTGTGTTCTACTAACTTGCTAAAGCAGCTAAACAGAACTCAGAGAAACATTTTATTTATTAGATTGCCAGCCTATTATGAAAGGATATAACTCACGAACAGCCAGATGGAAGAGATGCATAGGACAAAGCATGTGGAAAGGGCTCTGAGCTTCCATGCCTTCTCTGGGAATACCACACTCCCAGTACTTCCATGTGTTCACCAACCTCAGAGCTCTCCAGATCCAGTCTTTTTTTTTTTCTTCTTCTTTTTTTTTTTAATGGAAACTTAATTACATAGTCATGATTGATTAAGTCATTGGCCATTGGCAATTGATTCAACATCCAGTCCCTCCCCTCTCTCTCTGGAGGTCAAAAGTGGGACTGAAAGTTTCAACCCTCTAATCAGCATGGTTGGTTTTCCTGACAACCAGCCTACATTCCTTAGGTGAGATCTAAAAGTCACCTCAATAACATAATAAAAGACCTTTCTTGCTCTTATACTTAGGATATTCCAAGAGTTTCAGGAGCTCTGAGCCAGAAATGAGAACAAAGACCAAATACATATTTCTTATTTTAAATCATAAAATCACAATAACTTTTTTCTTTTGATTTGTTTCATATCATATGCCCCTCAACTGGTGGGGGTGAAATACACAACACCATTTTCCCAAAGAAATCTTCCCCACGGAAATATTCTCCTTTCTTCATTTTTGTCCTTTTTCTAACCTTAGTATGATTGAAAGATGTTTAATTTAAATCCTTTGAAAATGCCAGACTCTGTAATGTTTCTATTATGTTCAGTTAGCCACTGTATAGTACATCATTAGTTTCCGATGTTGTGTTCAATGATTCATTAGTTACATATAACACCCAGTGCACATCACCCTATTACCCCTCCCTCTACCCCCTCTCCTCTGAAACCCTCAGTTTGTTTTCTAGGGTCCATAGTCTCTCATTTTACAAAAATGTATGGTGATGTTAACCAGTTGAAAATAAGATGTCTCATAGGTGATATATTTTCTTTCATTAGTAGTATTCCATATGATACTTCAAAGATATAGTTAAAGAAGTTTAAGGCCAAGCTGGTAGTAACTGACATTTACTAATCAAAATGGCACAGCATGAAAACATTTGGACCATCCTGCCTGCCCAACTTTGCCACTCTTACCTACATGGAAGAATACATGGAAGAATAGTAATAATGTTACTTCAAAATACAGGAGCATGTATTTGCTCACTAGGGTTATTTTTGCACTAACATTTTATACATTGTGCCAATGTTTTAAAAAATTTTTATTTTAATTACCCAGTGCTCATTAAAACAAGTATACCCCTTAATCCCAATTACCTCTTTCACCCATTCCCCCCATCCCCGGTCAGATCACCATCTGTTTGTTCTCTATAGTTAAGAGTCTGTTTCTTGATTTGCCCAAGAAAAAAAAGGGGGGGCCCTTTTTCTTCATTGTGCTGACTTAATATTTTCTGCCTTATAATAAGAAAATTGCTAATTCAGATTTAGCTTTAGTAAGGCTGAATTTTCTTTATTTCACAGTTTTATAGTTATATTGTTTTTCTTCATTCAGAAAACAAAAATCAAGAAGACAAATGAAATAATGAGTTTTTCTTATAATATTAGAAATTAATTTGCTAAGCAGAATTTTGAGTGGGATGAACTATGCTCACCCCATCCAGCAAGCATGACTAATGTTTACTCATTATCCTCTTCTGTTGTTCTAATTATCTATTTATGGGTCATCATTCACTAATTTGACTTGTGGAAGAGTTTTGAGTGTAGGAGGCTTGGGATGGGTCTGCAAATTTAAATTCAGTGTTCTCTTAGAGTCTTAAAAATTAAAAGCAATCTTATTTGCATGTTGAGTCCTACTTCAATAGAAAAGAATCTATAGGTAGAACATTTTGCATTTTTCTGTGACATCTAAGAAGAATAAATTATTTCTTTGTATATCAGGGTATACACACACATATGCAATTACACACATGTTCTTTAAAGTTGCATGAAGTATAATTCAATAAAAACATATAGGATGAAGATAGGGGAAAGAAAGAATGTGAGGCCTTCACCTGGACTAGAACTATAAGGTCATCAGGATCTATGCTGTCCCAAAGGAATATATTTATGTGTGTATGTGTAGATATGTGTGTATGTGTAGATATGTGTGTATATATGTTTGCACACATACATAAATCTATAAATTAACATACATACTTTTTTCATAAATATTGGCCCTTATTTCGAGGAAACTAAAACTAATGATAGCAGTTATTCCTCTCATAATCCCATCTGCAACCTTTCTTTTTTTTTTTTAATCTCATAAACCTCATCTCATATGTCACACCTAATGAATCTAAGATTGGAGACCATACCCAGGGAAAGCCAAGCATTAGCTTGCCTGTGTCCTATAAGATTATTGTGATTTCATCCAAATTTATTGGACCAATCAGATTCCCTCTCTTGGGAATTTGAACTAGAGAGGGCGGAATACATTAAGCAGAAAGAGATCTGTAAAGGGGTACCCAATTTATGGTATTCTGGTATAGCAGTCTGAGTTAAGACAAATCAGCAGAAAGTCAAAGTAAACTTATAGATAAGAGGGTAAGAATCAATCATCTCTAGAGAGAGCTGAAATATTCAGAAAGACGCCATGGAGAAATATGGATCGGAGAGCTCATATCCTTGGAATTATCTCAAATTTGAATGCCATTCTAGTTCTCACTAGTCTCCTAGTCTCTCCTTTCCTCTTCCTTATTCTGTTATTTAAATTCCTTGTTTTTTTTTTTAAAGATTTTATTTATTTGACAGACAGAACACAAGTAGGCAGAGAGGCAGGCAGAGGGAGAGGGAGAAACAGGCTCTCCGCTGAGCAGAGAGCCCTTGTGGGGCTCAATCCCAGGACCCTGGGATCATGATCTGAGCTGAAGGCAGCCGCTTAACCAAAAGAGCTGCCCAGGCACCCCTTAAATTCCTTATTCTTGCAACTAATTTCTAAACTTACCAAGAGTCAGCATAAATAAGTAGCTAATAGGGAAAAAATTAGGGTTCAAACTGTAATGCTGCTTTTTGACCTTGAGCAAGTTACTTAATGGTCAGTGGATCAGTTTCTCATTTCCTTTTAAGTCAACATTATTAAGCTATAATTTACAAAAAATAAAATACATTCACTTTAGTTGAGTAGTTATATGAGTTTGAAGAAGTGTGTATATACAATATATAGGCATTATAACTGCTACCTAATGATAGACAAGTCCTAGAATAGGTCCTTCCTCTAAAAAAGTCCTCTCAAAGTTGAGAGGCAACGTGGGGAGTTTGGGGGGTAGGAAAAAAAAAGAAACAAGATGGGATCGGGAGGGAGACAAACCACAAGAGACTCTTAATCTCACAAAACAAACTGAGGGTTGCTGGCGGGGAGAGGAGTAGTGAGAGGGTGGCAGGGTTATGGACATTGGGAAAAGTATGTGCTATGGTCAGTGCTGTGAAGTGTGTAAACCTGGCAATTCACAGACCTGTACCACTGAGGCTAATAACACATTATATGTTAATAAAAAATAAAAAAAAAATAATAAAAAATTATTTTAAAAAGGTAAGGGAAAAAATTAATGAAAAAGTCCTCTCATACCATTTTATAACCATTATATTCCCCTCCATACATCTACAAAGAAACCCTCACCTAAGGAAAACACTGATCTTTTTTCTGTCCATTATATTAATTTTCATTTTTCTAACATTACACAGAAGTGCAATGTTACAGAATCTTAAAAATTCATGCACGTTGTATGTATCAGTAGTATGTTTCTTTTTATTGGTGCAAAGTAGTCCACCATATAGATATGCCACAATTTGTTTAGACATATATTGATGGAAATTTATATTTTTCCTATTTATATTTTGGTTATCAATATAAAGCTGCTCTGGACATCTGTGTAGAAGTCTTTTGTGGGCGTATTTTTTTTTTCCACTTCTCTTAGTTGTTATATTGAGAAGTAGAATTCCTAAATCATGTGTGTTTAACTTTTTAAGAAGGTACCAAATAATTTCCTAAAATAGCAATGTGTGAGAGTTCTAGCTTATCCACATTTCACTTAATAGCATTAATCCTTTTAACTTTAACCTTTCTAGTCAGGGTATACTTATTTCACTATGCTTTTGCTTTGCATTTCTCTGACAGAGATTTTGAGCATTTTTCATGTGCATATTGGCCATTTGCATATCTTTTGTGAAATATTTGTTTAATATTGTCCATTTTAAAATAAAATTATTAATCTTGTAATTTTACAGTTTATATATAATCTGAATATAACCCCCTATTAGTTGTAAGTATTATAAGTATCTTCTCAAATACTGCAACTTTTCATTTTCTTAATGGTATCATTTTAATAGCAGAGGTTTTAAATTTTGATAAAATCTAATTCATAAAATTTTTATTTTACAGTTTTTGTTCTTTGATCTTGTATCACTGTCTTGATTAATATAGCTTTATTAGAAGGTTTCAAAACAGGTAGTATAAAACCTTTAACTCTGTTCTTTTTGTTCTGTTTTTTTTTTTTTTTCCTTTTTTGGTAAGACTGTTTTGGTTATTGTAGGTCCTTCATATTTCCGTATCCATTTTAAAATGAGCTTTTCAATTTCTCATAAGTCCAGCAGCAGTTCTAACAGGAATTGTGTTTATTCTATCAATCTAGGGAAAATTGGCATTTTAAAGATATTGAGTAATGAAGATGAATTTAGCCTTTGATTTTTCTTAGCAGTGTTTCTTAGCTTGCAGTGTACAAATATTGCACATATTTTGTTAAATCTGTTTTTAGGTATTACAAGTTTCGGTGCTAATGTACATAAATTATGTTCATAAGTGTGTGCATATATGTGCATATGTATATGTGTGTATATGTACACTTTTATAATTTTTCACTGGTAGTATCTAGAAATATAATTTATTTTGGTATATTTACAGGTACAATTGTATTACTAAATTCACTTTTTAGTTCTGATACCTTTTTATTTTTGAAATTCTTTAGGCTGTTCTACATTAATAACCATATTGTCTAATAACAAAGATAGCTTTACTTTTTTCTTTCCAATCTGATCGCCTTCTATTTCTTTTCTTACTTCAGTGGCTGGACATCCAAAACAAAGGTGAATAAAAGGGAAAAAATACACAATATTATCTAAAATGAATGAATGTTAAATTTTCAGTTTTCTAGATTATTAATCTCAACACCACCAAGACCTTGTTTTCTGTGGGCTAGTTATATTATTATTAAAGTAATAATATAACTTTTCCCCTTAATAAAATTAATATGGTAAATCTATTGTTTGTTTTTTGCTAGTAACTCAAATTTGAATTCTGGTATAAAACTCTCTTTTTCATAATATATTACCCTTTACATGTATTGATGAATTTTCTTTGCAGTGTTTTGTTAAGGACATTTATATCTTAGTTCATGAGAGAAATTTGTTTGTCCTCTCCTTTTTCATGATGTCTTTTTTTGGCTTTGGGTTCAAGATAATTCTGGCTCCATAAATTTAATTGGACGCTGTTTCTTCTTACTCTCTTTGCTGGAAGGGTTTGTGAAGTTATCATTTCTTCCTTGAATCTTGAATTGACAAGTACAGACTTTGAGCTTGGAGTGTTTGTTTTGTTTGTGGGAAGGTCTTTTATTATAAAATCAATTTCCTTAATTGATCTATGACTATTAAAATTTTTTTCTTGTGCCAATTTTGTTTGTTTATGTGACTCCATTTCTTAATTCATAAAATGAGCAGAATAATATACCTCTCATTAAGCTGCTGTGAAGATTTCATGAGTTCATATAGTATAAATACTTCAGGCAGGATCTGACTAGAGTAAATACACTACGAGCAAGTTAGTTATTATTATTATTTTTTATTTTTAAAGATTTTATTTATTTATTTGACAGAGAGAGATACAGGAAGAGTGAGAACCCAAGCAGGGGGAGTGGGAGAGGGAGAAGCAGGCTTCCCACTGAGCAAGGAACCCAACTCCTGGCACAGTCCCAAGACCCTGAAATCATGACCTGAGCCAAAGGCAGACGCTTAACTACTGAGCCATCTAGGTACCCCATAACTGTTAGTTATTAAAACACAATAATTATTATGCACTGAAGCAAGATGTAAAGCACACCGAATAGTCTATTATTCTAGTTAAATTCTGATAAGTAATAATTATAACAAAAAACCAAAAACCAATAATTTAACAAAAAGATGTATAATAATTTACATCTCTTGCATTTGTGACATGTCCCCAACTCATCAATAAACCGGATTTCTAATTCATATGCAATGTCAAATTAAAATGTTAGAAAAATTAAATCATTTCAAATAAATAGACTGGAAATTTCAAAGTCTGGTATAAGTAGAGATTTACTAAGTCCTTTATATTTCCTGTTTTTAATTAAAAAAAGGTTATCACTGAGCAATGGAGTTTTACCCATGCTGTTAAAACTGAGGACAAGGAATTAGTCCAAATGCTTACCAGGGAGATTGATTCATGTAGAATTGAGAATGCTGTATGTTACCAACAGAGAAGTATGTCAGAGTGGCATAAGAAATGTAATATATTGGTGCATATAACTAGAAGGTTAGAGTTACTGTTGGCTTCTGAGTTGATTAATCCAAAATTTCATTGATTTCTTCAATTACCCAATTTTTTTCTTTCTCCCAATTGTCATTCATCTTAAAACAGGATCCTAAATTCTTTCTCCCACATTGAACAATTCTCTTCCCCTTTGGTTTGATTGAGTCAGAGTTAAAATATATACCATCATTGAGCCAATGACTTTCAACTCTAAGGAACTACAGTGTCCTAAATGTCTCGGGCCTGGGTTCCTGAACAATCTCATGTAAGCGTGATGATGTTTACCATGATTGGCTTAAATAGGGTCCCTGGCTAGAGATGGAATCAATTCCCTATATTACATTGCAGTTACACAGTGGGATGAAGGTGGAATAAATGTTATGATATCTTATAATATCCATTATTCTTCATCCAACTGTGGCAGATGCTTCTATTTCTCCCCACATCTCACTATTTCTTTTTTCCTTAATAATACTCAATTTTTAGAATATTCAGATTTTTAGCAATGTACATGGCCATTTTAAATAGATACTCTATTTTTCTGGCTAACATGCAGCTAGCTATGTCCAAATGGTTAATTTCTGGTCAAAGAAATATGTGCAACTTCCAGGATATATCCTTAAACAGGGAGCATATTCTCCTCATCCTTCTCTCTTCCTGAAGTTTGGGTATCAATTTGATGGCCACAGGTTGAGTGACCAACCATCTGGACCATGTTGAAGATGGCTATCTGGGAGCTTACTTCCCCTGATAATCATGGAACTCAAATCCATATTTTTAAGCTACCTACTTCTTTTTCCTGAGGGTTAGAAATAAGTTAATATTTTATTTCCATCATTATTTAAGTTTCTCAACATTTTTAGATAGATCTAATTTTAACTTACACTTAATTTTCTAAAAACTAATATCTGAAGTATATTATTGTGCTTTTAGAATATTATTATATTATTGTACTTTTATTCTAAGAGTATTAATTGATTGGGACCAACATTGAGGGTATGTAACTCACAGTTCTGTATCCATAGTTCATTAATTTCCTGTATTTTATTTTAATAGGAAAAAGAAAATTTCTAATTTTCCTTAGGCAAACATCTGTAGGTTATTATCTACCAAATTGTTTCTGAATGCAAGATATATGTTAGCCTGTGTTTATTTATATATTAATACTGGCAAAACCCACAAAACATGAACTATATAAGTAGGATCTCTTTTTGTTATCAAACTGAATGATAGCTATAGGGAATCAGTGAGTCCCATTTATTTACTATGTTTCATTCCTTTGCACTTTTGTTCTTGCAGACTCGTTCATCAATTTCACTTTAGTTTATCTCAGTTTCTATTTTTGGCACCTGTGAGATAACTGATGCTTTTTGTTTGTTTGCTTTACCTTCCCCCAACCCCTTCCCACTTAGTCCCTCTGGGAATACTGAGACTAGAGAAATCCATCTTCCACTACCATGACAACATTTATTTGGGGTCTAACAGAACTGATCTTTATCTTCAAAAGTTACAAAATTCGGTTACTTTGGCAACAACTCAGGAATTATCTAGGTTCTCCCAAGTTTAACATAATAGAAAACTATCTAAAACACTTCTGTTCAAGATATTCAGGCAGTTAATAATAGAACTTCTAGCCCACAGAAAACAAGGTCCTCAAAAAGAGAAGCAAAGTCCTGAGCCAAACTTTACAATACACGTTCGATGAGGGAGGGCAAGGGGAATGCGGTCCACCTCCTAGCCTGGCTGCCTGGCGGTCTGCGGAGTTGCAGTGCGGAGTATCATTGCAGCGCTTTTCCAGGGAGTAATGTGCTGCACTGTTTCGGGGCTTTGTCTTTATTCACAACACATTCACGTGTCTCAGCGGGGGGGGGGGGGGGGGGGGGAGGAACTGCACAGTTGCCTGCCAGCCTGTCCTCTTTGACGGTCTGTCTGCCAAATAAGCCGAATTGTAACTCTCCATTAGAGAGTGATAGATACAGAGAGAAGAGGAGAGAGGAGAGAGGCAGAGACGGACACACACACACACACACACACACACGCCAGCACACTGAGATACAGAGGAAGAAAAACCAGGCAAAAAGGAGGGGGGAGAGAGGGGGAGAAAAAGGATGCTCTCGGCACACTCATATGTTAGGTCTCTGTGCAAAGGCGGAAGGCTGCAGGAGCAGCATCAGCAAGCTTTTGGGCAGTAATTCTAACTGTTGCCCATCAACACCGTTGTCAGGGCGACTTTGAAGAGGTAATATATTACTTATACATAGAACACGCTAGGTCTGCTAAAACTGGGAGTGCAAACATTCCCCTGTTTTCTAATTTAGGGACTTGCATCTCTTTGACACTCAACACCACCAAGACACTGCTACTACAGGTAAGATGCAGTTAAGATTTATCTATTTGTGACATCATTGTAGTTTTACACACTTTAAGCATGATGACTTTTAAATATAATGCCTGGTTTAGGTTGAACTGCTTTGTTTTATTTCTTAATTATTAGTCTCCCTTGAAGTATATAATTTTATAAGAGAGCTGCAATTAAATGAGGGAGCCACCAAATCTTTCCTAATCGGAATGTACACAATTGTTTGCATTTCCATGAGCTCTGAGTTCATAGTTAGGAACTTGATCTCAAACTGTGATCTGAGATGCAATTCATAAGGTATGTTATTCCTAAATATATCCAGTTTTTCATTATCATTGATATAAGTCATACTACTTCCCTGACTACAGTATTGTGCTATATGTACGGTATGTAGTATTTTTCTTTTAACTTTTATAGTTTGGGGTAACCAGTGATGAGGCATATAACTTGCAGAGTTTGATCACATCATTACAATGTGGGGTAATTTACTCACCCAGGAGCATGTGCTGGGATAGTCTTCCTAAGAGGGTGTTGTCATGGGCAAAGACATATATACATATATGTCTATATATTAATTAAGGTAGCAAACATGTAGAATGTAATATTAAGAGAAAATGCAAGGATGTTGATAAATCATCTGTTTATTGATATCATTAAGTTTCAGGTTTGCTTTTTTAATTAGAATTTACCTTTGTTTTTATAACTGTGCTCCATCTTTATCTGTCATTTTTAAAAAATAAGATTAGCTCTTAGGTGAGATTATTCAATGTTGCTTACATTACTGAGAAAACTGAAACTACAGAAATATATAAAGAACATGTTGGTCTATAGAATACAGGAGTAATATTGTCAACAGGTTTGTAAAATTTTGCTCTGCTGAGTTTTGACAAGAGCATCTTGTAGTGTTAGTCACTTGTAACTTTGATTATATTCTGCTGTTCCATTCAGGGTACCAGCAACTTGGAAGTCTAATTAAATTGCTGTATATGATCAGATCTAAAAGTACTAGGCAACTTTAATTAGAAAGCTACTTTTTACTTGACATATTAATTTAAATTAACACCAATTAATATATATGTTTCCTATCATTGTGTGTCTGTAATGTTCTATTTAACTCTGTTTTATATGAACTGCTCCTAATCTAATTCCCTAACCTGAAATACTTAACATGCTAGTCATCTGCAATCATTAGAGTTACACGTGGTAGTTAATAGCTTTAACCCTTACATATGATAAAATGCATTGCATAAGATTAAAGCAAATCCTAGAGAAGCACATGTTTAACAGTAGAGTATTTTGAAAATAGAAGCATTTGCATGCAAAAATACATAATTCATTGGAAGGCTTGTGATTCTTGTTCCTGTGCATGACTTATTTCATTTTCCAATTTCACTTACAAAAGGTTTAAGTCCATGGGAAGTGTATGTAAAATATTCAATTGACTGAGGATGTGAAAATTAAAGGAGGAAAGAATTATTACTACAGTGACTTTTTTAGGACTATTTAGAAGTTGGTAACTGGCAGGAATGTAATGAATTAATTTTAGAGTTTCTCTTAAGGTGCATGAAAAATCAAGAGAAGTTGATGTGAAATATGTCAATATGTGAAATTTTTAGAAGAAAAAATTGAATGCTGAAAGAGTAGAGAGGAGGTTTACAGTTTGTAGAGGATAGAATATCTTCAGTAAATGTAATTGCTTTCTTTTATGACTGCAAGGGAAAAAGAGGTATCAAGAATACCATTTCTCAGGCATGAATGAAATCCCAATGGCCAAATAGCTGATGGAAAAATAACTCTTCTTTTTACTTAGTTACCATATTTGAATATGCAATTACCAAAATTATATCTTGCCTGAAAGATCTCTTGTAATTATAAAGTAAGAAAAACTATTCAGGTCTTTAAAGGTTATTAATGCTCTTCTTTCTTTTTTGACTCACACAACTTATATGAGTTTTCCTTTCTTTCTAAGAAATGCACATACTCAAAATGGTTTATGTGTGTTTGTCTTAAAAGTACAATATTAATTTTTAAATTATTTACCCAAAGTTGTTTAGTCCACTCATTCCTTTTCTTCCAGAAAAAGAAGTGCTAGATTTTCTTCTTTGATATACTACAAAAGCATCATATTTGTATTTACACATATCAGAGCATGCATAATTACATGATTTATATACATTCAGTGCCATGGTCATTTTTTCTTCATTTCCCCAAACTCTCTAGTTTTTCCAACTGTGTAAGAACTTTAAAAATGTCTGATAAGGGTAACATGAAATGTCTGATAGCTAACATGATTTCCAGGACCTTAAAATTTCAAACTATTTCACAGAGAAACTTTATTTTTAATTATAGAGAATATTCATCCTATTAATAATACTTCTAAATAACGATCCCAACGTTTTCCAAAACTTTGGCAGAAATATGTTCCTGCTCTCAGATCCTTATAGTTTCAACTTTCTAATTGACAAAGTTTGAAAAAGTTTCCTTTCAGTACCATTTAAAGTTGAGCTACCTCATAAGTAGGAAGTCTATCTGGATCTTTAAAAAAATAAGGTTTGGGGGCACCTGGGTGGCTCAGTGGGTTAAAGCCTCTGCCTTGGGCTCAGGTCATGATCCCAGGGTCCTGGGATCAAGCCCCACGTCGGGCTCTCTGTTCAGCGGGGAGCCTGCTTCCTCCTTTCTCTCTGCCTGCCTCTCCGCCTACTTGTGATTCTGCCTGTCAAATAAATAAATAAAATCTTTTAAAGAAAATAAAAATAAAATAAAAATAAGGTTAGATGATAGAGTGATTATACTCTCTGAGACATTTTTTGAATTTCAATGTGGCACAGAGCCACAATATTGGCAAAGATTTGGGCTTGGTTAAGTTAATTTTGAGGCTTTGGCTGATATAACAATAGTCAAAAACAAAAAAAATTGTTTTCTTGTTATCTGAGAGGAGTTTATACTCTGTTATTTGCATGTACATTACATGAGCTCTTTATAACTTGTTGACATAGAGTCTATCTTCATTGAGGTGACTTTAGTCTACTGAAATATTTCTTCTTGATTTCTTCAGGAATTTGTTCTGGGATATCAAATGAGTCTTCATTTGGACTCATGGACAGTTTCTTTAAAACTACCAAAAGAAAAAAAAAAAGGAAAAAGAAAAAATAGAAGAAAGAAAAAATACCTAATTCCAAGCCCTTTTCATGATGGCTTTAATATTGAAACATGAATAGAAATAGCTACAACTAACATATTCTGAAGTAACAAGCAAGAATAAGTAATGAGAGACCTCCAGCTAGTTTCCTGGTTCAGTTACTTAACTTAAAAATATTCTTAGACTGTGGTATGGATCCCGGAAATCAAAGCTCCTTACTGATCATAATAGAACTGGCAAGAAGCAGTTTCCTCATGCTACCCACAGGCACAAGTTAATGTTGACCCTTGGTAAAAATTTTTTGGACTGAAATAATTGTTGCATTTTTAAGTTATCTAAATGAAAAATATGAGTCTGTATAAATAAGTTAAAAATAATCATAATTATAAATTGCTGATTGGCTATGTTGAAGCCAGATATAGTCTACATTTTAAAGGTTATATTATAGAAACCTGACATAGTCATAAATCTCCAATGTCAAAAAATCTGATCTTTTTATCTTTTCACCAAATAATTAATAATATTTCTATGCACATATTACACAACCATCCTTAAAAATATAGTAATAGTGTCGTGCTTCAAAGAGGGCTGGCACAGAAAAACCTGTTCATTCAGTAAAATGCTAAATTACAAAGTTTATTATTAGCTTTAAATGTATATATTTTTAAAAAAACTAGTTAAAACAGTTTTTAAAGAACACGCTTATTTAAATATAGTCAAGATAATTAATTTTACCTAAAAAATGTGTTACACCTTATTAGAAGTCTGACCATCGAGCAAAGTGAGGTAGATTTACAACCACAGTTATGTGAGTGTATGTGTAGTCTCACAAATGGAAACAATTCTAATTTCAAAATGAAGTGCCCATTAATTTACTTTCCTAAAACTGTAAATGCAAAGTGAGAAAACCATCTCAGTTTATACAGTCACTTTTTTGTTATATAATATCACTATATATAACAAGGTAAATGAACTTGCACGTATGTAGAGAGGTTAAATTGTTAGTTTTGTAGCACATGAAAGGCAGAGATTAAAGAGTTTTTCTTACAGGAACTTTATCAGATTAAAGGGTTTCTGACATTTTAGGAAAGTTCTGTTCAAATTAGCTCCCAGTATTTGCTTTAATCTGCAGAGGCAAATATTATATGCTTTAAGGTTACTCTTAGCTTCCAATTAATGAGTTTTTGTTGATACATACATATATTGTAAATATAAACCATAGGGTTCCAATAGAAATTAATTCAGTTTCTACAAGAGAAGACTGAAATTATATTCTCTTGTAGTATTATAAGAAAACATACTAGTCATTAGGAAATTATTTAATGAAGGGAAACTTCTAGTTGTGATTCAAAGATATTAGCACTTCAAAAGAGAGTCACGTGATGCTTAGTCTGTGTTTAATAGATACAAAATATTACTTGGGGGTCCTTGAAAATTGATATTATTCCCAAGGTTCTTTTAGTTTTTTGTAATGAAAATAATCATTGATTTTTTTCATAGAAAATATTATAAAAACAGGTTAATTGTCATGTAACTCAATTTATTATTTCTTGAAACACTAATCAGAACACTTAATTGTGTGAAATAAGGGGAAGATCTATGACAAAATTTCAGTAAAACTATTTCAGTTTAAAGTATCATTTTACATCCTTTTTGCTAAAATAAATCTGAAATCATATTTGCAGAATACATTTCTTAACATCTGGAACACCTATAGAATATCATCACCATATCTTACTTTTTAAAAAAGCTAGTCTTGTAAATGATGTTTCATCTCCAACTGAAAACATGTGGTAAGTCCAGATGTTCAAACACAATCACTCCCCAAAGGCTTACAGTTACAGGTTGATTCAAGTATGGCTGTGGATAAATATACATATCAGATCCCTAATTTAAAATTAGAATACAGGCTGTGAAGTGCATAAAAATGGTGAGAGACCACAGTTGGCTGTGTCAATTCCTTGTTTAAATGAAAATGTATTTTCTGTCCCATCCATGTAGCACATTTGAGAGTCAATAAATTCTTACAGATTTTTAATGTACATGTAAAAGGATACATAACATATACGACAATATTATCTGAGCAAGAAACATGATTTACCCAGTAACCCTACTTTAAATACATTTTGAATGACGTTATTGGTCCAGCTGGGAAATTCCAGGGTTAAAAGGGTTTAAAATGATTCCTTTCTCTAGTAACTTACAGTGATTAAGGCATAGAAAAGGAAGTTGATTATAGGAATAACTTAATTGTTTTGATTTCCTAAACAGTTTATTCAAACTTCAAACTAACAAGAAGAAAATCAGAAAGAGAATGTCTTTCCCTAAGGAGAGCTAGCACTTGCTTTCTAAGGATATTTATGATGCTTTGCTGGCTCATGTATCTAGACAGATAAAACAAAAGCAAGTGGTACAGGATGGAGCAATAGTGAAAACAGCAGACAGATTTATGAACCACAGGGCGACTCTCCTGAGACTTCCCCATAATTGAGTTCTTTAAAATTATGCATTTCATTGCTTTATATTTTCCTTTTCTTTCTGTCCTCTTTTTATAGTCACATTTCCAAGAGTCTGAATAAGGGTAAGAAAACCCATCTTCAGCATTTTCCTAGTTCAGAATTTATTATGCATGTTGTAATCAGATCTCCCAAACCACTTGATAACTTTCCTTCTACTCAAGCCCTGTCACCAAGCCAAAACTGTAAGGTTGAAATGACCAAGAGAAACTCCACTATCAGTGGCTGGTGAATGGTATTGGTTTCTACCTATATGGGGAAGGAAATAGACTCTGCCTGGATGAAAGTTATGTTATCAGAAGCAGAGTCTTAAATTTAATTGGTTTCCTAATTTAAATCCATCTTAGGCCGATCTTTGGCCCACTCTACTTAAATTAATGGAGGGCAAGCCTTACAAAGTTGGGGAAAAATAATCGAGTCTACTGCAGAAGTCCATACAAGGGTTAGAAGCACGTTGCTAATGTAGTAGATACACAGTAGTCTTTCTTATTTATAATGGAATGGGGCAAGGGGAAAGAAACCGAACAGATTTAATTAACTGCTTCCACTTAACATCAGAGTGAGTAGGCCCTTCATCAAGTTGTAATTAGAGAAGTATTTTCTGATCAAAGGGAACTTTCATAGTTAATAATTACTACTACTGATTCTGATGTTGCTGCTAGCATTGTACAGTTACAAAAAAATAGAAATAAAAATTAGTATCCCTGTTCAAAAATGACAGAATAGCCAGTTTAAGTTAAGTGTTTTGCTAAAGGACTTTTTCAGAATTGAAAAGTAGTTCTGCGCATCTCCCAAAACTTATAACCACTAGGATTTGATATTTACTATTTTAAGCTAGTTATCTGCATACTATTTAGAAGGAGTTAACAAGAGATACAACAGCCATTAGAAAAACAGAAAAGAAGCAAGCATAAAAATATAAAGCTTAAAGGGTTTTAAAAGTTTAAATCCAGTTAATGAACTTTGGTAAGCAATTCTTCCTAGCTACTATACCCTTTTTCCCTCTCTTTTTTTTTTTTTGTCTATTTATTTTATAAGTTTGTAATATATACTTCCTAAAAATGCTGAACCATTTTCAATTTCCTTTCTCAATCCCAGAATTTATGAAGTAGTTATTTTCAACTAAATTGTTGAAAATTTAGTAGATATGGACATGTCAAAACATCAGTGTTATATCCTGTCATAAAAATGGGAATGGGTTCTCCTTATTACAGCTTAGCACCTCTAGCCAAAAGCCATGGATCTGCCTGCTGCTTTTAAGTCAGGCTGGCTCAATGGCCAAAGAGTTCTTGTTCCTCAAACATTCGTAAGATTTTAAAACTGGTACTATCTGTGCAAAGTACATTGCAATAATTTATTTATTGCTTTCTTGTCAATGCCAATCTTCACTTCAGCTGTTACCACTTGAATTCCTTAGAAAACAAGGCCAGATCACTACCAATTATTAGCTAAATCATCTCAATTCATTTAATAAAATTATTTTTTAAATTGTAGATGATACAGAATTTTTAGATACTGAAAACACTTTAACTACAATGTATACCTCCATTGTAATCATAAAGTGTTATGATGATTTTTCATGGGAGAGTCTCCAAACCCTTGCATAATTAATCCCTTGATTTAAAGAGGTCAAACCTTGTAAGCCTTCACTCTACATAGTCTTTCCCAGGCCTTGACTCTAGAAACATTTGTGGGTTGTGTGGGGGTGTTTGTGGGTGTGTGTGTGGGGGGGGTGTGGGGTGTGTGTGTGTGTGTGTGTGTTAGTTTAAATGAATAGGTGGGTAGATGAGGAGACAAAGTACATGTTTCCACATAGAAACCCTCAGATTTGCTGATTTCCTTGCTCAGAATAAAATTTAAAGGCTAGTATAAATATCTCCATTTAGCAATATTTGGAAGACTTATCTAGCAAAATTCAAAATACTAAGAGGAAGAATTATAAGAAGTCACAATGATTTAAAAGTAATTTGTAACTTTCTTAAATTTGCTGAAACTACATTGGGAACAAATCAATAGGGGCAGCTATGTGACTCAGTTCATTAACCTTCTGACTTTTGGTTTCAGCTCAGGTCATGATCTCATGGGTTGTGAGATGGAGCCCCACATCTGGCTCCTGGTCAGCGGGGAGTCTGCTTGAAGATTCTTTCCCTCTGCTCCTCTCCCCTACTCCCATGTGTGTGCGCTCTCTCTCGCTTTCTCTCTCTCTAAATAAATAAATAATCTGCCCTCTCTTTCAGAGCCTCATTCTTCTTTTTTCCAGCTCTTTACACTCGCCAGTGAGGGCAGATGCTTTAGCAAGGAGATCCAGTATCTGAAAGATTTGATAGAAGGTCTGAAGAGCAAGGGAGAAGAAAAGGGTCCTCTAGTCGGGATAGTCAGGAGTGTGTGTGCGTGTACATAGGCTTGTGCTGAGGCCGTGTTGTAATAAATTTTGTAGTGAAAATTTTGTAGTGAAAGAACTCAGTGAAAAAAATATAAATCTTTTTAAAAATTTTAAAAACTAAAAAAAAATTAGAGGAAATCAATATCTTAGAACAGTATGACACTCTTGCACTAAGTTGGGTTTAATCCTATCATGTAACAGTTACCTACATGCTTCATGGATTGTCAAGATCTAATTTTTGATTGTATTTTTGGCTTTCTTTCCTCTTTTTTGGAAAGAAAGCTTATTATAGTCCTGCCCTTCTTTGATTGTAAGAATGTTTGGAGGGTATGGATGTAGGTTGAATAAGTGAATATTTAGCATCTATACTTTCTTTGACAAAACTAGATGAAACATTACTTACTACCTCTTAGCTTTGACAGGGTTATAGTAGCCACAGTTCTTAGCTGCTATCATGTTAAGAAACAGGAGTCAGTTGGTTACTGATAGACTTCCCACACTGTAACTGTTTGGGATTATAACACAAGGTATGAAAATTATTCATATGCCATTCTGATGTAAATAAATGATTGAAAAAAATACATAAATAGGAGGATGGGCAAATCTCCTATACAGAAGAATTCCAAATAATTTATATAAGTAATTTGCCTCTAAGGAGGGGAAGCATGACTCTCTACTCCTTAAGTGTTGGATGCTCCTAATGACTGCATTCCATAGAGTATCCTTTGGAGCAGGGGCGGGGAGCGATTTTTATAGTGAAGAAAAATGTATAAGCTAACCTGTGTAAATTCCTTGTTTAAATGAAAGTCTTCTATCTGCCCCATCAGTGTAGCACAGTTGAGAGAGTCAATGAAATCTTATAAAAGTATTAATGTATATGTAAAACTACCTCACTACTACACCACCTCAGCCAGGTGATCAAAGTCAACATCTGCAGCATGTCAAATAAAAACAAATGCAGACTTAGACAAGGAGAAACTTTATTCAAAAAGATTTGTAATGGGGAGGTTGCTATAATCTCAGAAATCTGCAAGTTTCTCAGTACTAGACAGTAGAAGCTGTTCTATAGTTGAAGCCCTAACCCCTAGGACCTTAAAAGATAGGGCCTTTAAAGAGGTAATGAAGGTGAAATGAGGTCAAATGGATGGTTCTAAGGCAATCTGATGGGTATTCTTCTATGAAGAGGAAACTTGGACACACTAAGAGACACTGTCAGTGCACACACCCAGAGGAAAGGTCCTGTGAAGACAGCGTGAAGACAACTGTAAGGCTATCTGCAACCTGAGGAAAGGAGCCTCAGAAGGAACCAAACCTGCCAACACCTTAATCTTTGACTTCTAGCCCTTATAACTGTGAGAAATTAATTTCTATTGTTTAAGCCACCCAGCCTGTAGTGTTTTGTTATGGCAGCCCTAGGAAACTAAAGCGTTGGGCAAATGAGGGAGAAAATGACCAGTATGGTTTGATAGGAAATGTGTCTTATTGGAGTCAGCCAGTTTTCAGGAAAAAGCTAATAAGGGGGCACATTCTGCATTTTAGTGCTTGCTCAGGCTTGGGAACAAGCAAAGTTCAGGGGTTCATGGGGAGCAGAGAAGCCTGACAAAAATCTGGTCAAGACAATGCAGAAGGTAACAAGTGGGTAATTGTGAACACTTGGCCAAGTGATAAGTCCTGTAGATAGTATGTTCCCCTGATATGGTGTGATGAAAATGGTACTTCACCTTTGTTGTCTTCCTTCTAAAAACCCATAACCTCAGCATAATCACGAAAAAAAAAATCAGACTAGTTGAAACTGAAGATACTCTACAAAATACCTGACCAGAATTCCTCAAATCTGTCAAGGTCATGAAAAATAAGAAAAGTCTTAGAAACTGTCATAGTAAAGAGATTAAGGAGACATGAATATTAAGTGGAATGTGGTATCTGAGATAGGATCCTGGAATAAAAAAGATGGCTTTAGATAAAAACTAAGGAATTCTAAATAAAGTAGGCACTTTGATAGCAGTGTCTTGATATTGGCTCCTTAACTGTGACAAATGAGCCATAGTAATATAAGGTGTTAGTGATAGATAAAACTCATGTGGGGTATATGAGAATTTTATATACTGTCTTCTCAACCTTTCTGTAAATCGGAATCTCTTCTAAAGTAAAAAGTACTTATAGCAATGACAGAAACAAAGAATCTCAAGAATAGTCCATTTCCAACAAGATAGCACAAATCCATCATTAAAAAGTTTAAATCTACCTTGAAGTATTGCTGTATCTATTATAGGTCATGATTCAGCAACAACTTTAGGAGATTGTGGTTTTGGTAGAAAATATTTCTGCATTTACCAAGTTATATGAAAGGAAAATTTATTTGCTTTATGCAAAACATCAGTCTATACAGAATTTAGAATGCTGACTCATGTACGTTTACTTCTAGAACATCTCTTCCTCCAGGTCTCCAACACCACTTCATTTGCTCTGGAAGGAATCACACGTACACCAAGGCCTTCACAGATTATTTTCAATGACCATGGTTTTCAGGGTCATTTTTGACAGTGGCCCCTGTTGCCCTCAATGCTAAGCCTCCCTCCATGTCTACCTTACTAATTAATTTATCTGTTATTCTATCAATTTAAAAATATTTTTGCATTATTTTAATACTTATAACACTAAATGCAATCCATCTCATAAGAATCTCACCTTTTCCTTCCCGGAACCACAAGAACAAAGTCTGTTCCATTTAACTACTCTCCTTGTATTTAAATAAAAAGTGACTTTTTTTTCCTGCCTCTGGTACCATTCCCTAACTGTGCAGAGAAATGAATGCTGACTTTGTTTCTAAGTGTCAGGAAGCATTGTCTCATTGCAGTATTTCCATTGATGAAAATACTTTTATGAACCATTGTCAAATCAGAGCTATCTCCCACTTATGAAATCACCCGGCAAGGATAGTGCAGAAATAGCTTTTGTGCCCATAGACTTGAAAATTTTTATCACACTCTTCACTTGGCATTTGTATTTAATTGTGTCTTGCTTTGAATTTTTAAAAAATCATTTTTGCTTTTTTAAGGATAATCAAAAAAGGAAATAAGAAAACTGACTGAGCAAAAGCTAGTAATTTGATTTTACTGGCTATTTGTCATTTTGCTGCTTACTTCATAATTAAAATCTGATTATTATAGGACAAAAAAAACTCTCCCAAGAATAATAATATTATTTGACAGTTTTTTTTTCCATTCTTTGAAAAAGTGGGTTCATGCTGGCAAGTTTGCATTATTGTAGGTATAGATTTTTTTTTTCTGAATTCAGTAATTTAATGTGATCAGCCTTTTGGAAAATGAATATAATATTTCAGTAGCTCAAAAACATGATCTGTGTGTATGTATTACACTTAGAGTTTAATTAGGAAACTAATGAGGTGAGATTGGCAATCTGATTGGTGAGGAACTGGTACAGTAAATTTCTATCAGCAAACTTGAGTATTTCTCTTCCAGCTCTTCATTCACCCAACCTCAGAATATGGGAATTATTACACTGGACACCTGCCATCCTGGTCTTTGGAAGCCATCCTTCTGTAAAACCACCAAATTAATTGTAGCTCAGAGTAAGGGAGTACTGGAGATTCAACTACTTGTGAATTTACCTTACGAGAGCAAACTATGGAATAGATTAAATATAGCTATTAATTAGATATAAGTGAACTAATTAACAGAAATAAATCTTGGTGTACAGAGCAAATTATTTAGCTAGAATTTATATTTTTATAAGGGTAGGTATGTATATACATATATATATTTGTAGTATAGTATTCAGTATTGCTGGTGAATGGAAGAGATACTCGTTTTCAGTATCATTAACTTTGATTTGAGAATCAGAAATATTTGTCACCTTTCTGTGAAATTCATGAATGATTTAATTATACACACACACACACATATATTTAGCACAAGTGCACTTCTCATGATTTATAGCAAATTCATACTTTAAAGCATTTCTCACACTTACCTTCCAACTATATGAGTCTTATTGTCACAAACATGATGAATTCTAATGATAATCCTATCAAATGCAGAGCTTAATTTGAGAGTGAATCAACAATCTCATTGGCTGTGTGAATAGAATCAAGTGTCCATTGTTAGATTTCATTTCAGTATCGTTGAACCATTATTTTATAAAATATTAGATTTTAGATGTAGTCAATAAGAGACTTCAAACAGATTTTCTTATTTTCTGTTGAAAGCCAGCAAATTTGTTTAGACAGTAAAGCTTGAATCAGAAATAATGGTAAATGTGCAGCATTTACTTACTAATGAAACAAGTAATGACAAAAACAATATTAATAATACAGCTGTTGTGTTCTACACATTGTGTAAAGCTGTTTGCCATTATTATTGTAGTTTATCCTTTTAAAAGTCCTATGTTGTTTTTGTTGCAATTTTTAGTGATGAAGATTAGAGACCAGGAAGTTTAATAATTTGCCCAAAGATACAACTGCAGTGAGTGCTGAGATTGAATTTGAAGTCAGCCACACCTTTTATTATTGTGCTGGACTACAATTAACTACCTGTGAATGAGCACTGCTTTCCATGGAAAAGACAGAAAACTGATGAAAATTCATTGTTAAAGAACAATGTTGGTTCATAATTTCTACATCACAATGTAACTCAATACTGCAGTTATTCCATGATAAACTGTTTTCCCAAAATGACTACTGCTAGAGAAAAAGAAGTATATCTCTCTTTTTAAAATACTGATATGTAAAATTAAAATGTTATTAGAAAAAAATCAGTTTTTTCTCTTAGGTGCTGTATATTATAAATATGTGCATATATATAACTTAATCATATACATATACATATAATGTACCATATACATTAGTAGTGGAATTCTTTTTGTGTAGTAGTTGCTTAGATTACTAACTACTTGAGACTGGGGCAGGTAAATTAGAAGTGGAAGTAACAGAGGAGTTCAATTAAAGGTAAATTGAGCCAACTGAAGATCAATCCAAAAGAAGGCTAAGAGCTCAGAGTACATAATGTAAATCAATAGAAGATATGATTGGGCTGCAAAAGGTGTGATTTTTCAAGCTGCTTTTCAGGAAACTATCTATTGTGTAAATTAATGTTCCTGAATTTATTTCTACGAAGTTTGCAGGTGGCATATTCTTCAGCTCCCTTAATCACCATGCCAATTTCTATCCCATATGTCCCAAACATCATCTTGTATAAACTTTCATTCCACATTCTAGATTTCAACAAACACTTGAGCACCTATTTGGGCAAAGTAAAATGCTCGGTGTTGATAATACAGCAGTGGACAATCTAGTATGATGACTGTTCGCTCATAGCTCACAATCATCATAACCCAGTGTTGAGCGAATGACTAGAAACCTCAAAACAGATTGTCAACATACCAAGTACTACTACAGCTCAAATGCTAGGTGCTAGAGAGGTCCCACCTGACCTAATCATGGAGGATGTATGAATTTAAATTATACCTGAGCTATAACCTAAAAGATGATAGAGATGAAACTGCTTCTCATCTCCAACCCATGCTGGGCCTCCTTATAGAAATCATTCCAGACCTGATAGCTGCTGCTTATGAAAGCCATCTCGCAGGTGCCTGGGTGACTCAGTTGATTAAGTGTCTGCCTTCAGCTCAGGTCATGATCCTAGGGTCCTGGGACAGAGTCCCCCATCGGGATCCCTGCTCAGCAGGGAATCTGCTCCTCCCTTTTCTTTCCCTTCCCCTTCTGTCTTGTGCTCTCTCTCACTCTCTCACTCTCTCTCAAATAAGTAAAATCTTAAAAAAGAGAGAGAGAGAGAGAAAGAGAGAAAGCCATCTTCTTCTTTTTAAGATTTTATTATTTATTTGACAGACAGAGACCACAAGTAGGCAGAGAGGCAGGCAGAGAGCGGGGAGGGGGAAGCAGGCTCCCTCTGAGAAGAGAGCCCAATGCGGGGCTTGATCCCAGGACCCAGAGATCCTGACCTGAGCCAAAGGCAGAGGCTTAACCCACTGAGCCACCCAGGCACCCCAAGAAAGCCATCTTTGAAAAACTCTTTTAGAAAATGAGTATATAAAACATATCTGTTTTATATACTCTAGTTCTTTCCAGCTGTGTGTTAAATGGACTGGTTTTTGTTTCCTCATCTTTAAAATAAGGATAATAACTGTGCTTATGTTGTGATTTGGAGTGAGAATTGAGTATATGTGAAATTCTTGTAGAATACCTAAGTGTCAGCAAGAATTATTATTAGGCTTTATCTCCATAATGTGACTAGCTTTCAATGTTTAGTTGAATAGACTACTTAGTTGATTATAGGTCAATGATTATAGTTGATTATAGGTCAATGATTCATGAAGAAATAAGAGAGGGCCTCAAACTTATGAGACTTACAGAGATTAATTTTATTTTGAATGTGAAATCTTAAAATTATTAAATGAGTCTGTTTTTGTGCCAGTACCATGCTGTCTTGATGATGACAGCTTTGTAATAGAGCTTGAAGTCCGGAATTGCAACATGGGGGCTTAAGTGGGTAGGAGAAGAATCAATGAAACAAGATGGGATTGGGAGGGAGACAAACCATAAGTGACTCTTAATCTCACAAAACAAACTGAGGGTTGCTGGGAGGAGGGGGTTTGGGAGAAGGGGGTGGGATTATGAACTTTGGGGAGGGTATGTGCTTTGGTGAGTGCTGTGAAGTGTGTAAACCTGGTGATTCACAGACCTGTACCCCTGGGGATAAAAATATATGTTTATAAAAAAAAATTAAAAAAAAATTATTAAATGAACTACAATTCACAAGACCTCAATCTTTGATAATCCTTAGAGAAACTGAGATCAACTTATTTTTCATTAGTAAAACAAAACTTTCATATTTCTGTCTTGAAGAGCATTCATTGTAGAGGGCTTTTTCCATTGTTTTAAATATTGTTCTTGGAAAATGAAACATCCATCATCTCCTTTGACTATAGTTAAGGTCTTGTGTTCATGTGGATACATGAACACAACATATCTGTTAAAAAATATCAGGATCCCAAAACAGTCATATTCTAAGTAACTGAATAGAAATATTTTAAGTAGTGGAAATATTTGAAAGTCTATCAGTTTTCTTCCATTTAGTGTCTCTTTTCACACATTATGTATTTTTATAGCTCCAGAAAATTATATGTACTTCCATGATGACATATGCTATTCAAAAGGCTAGATTTCACAAAAGAATGTGAAGTGGAAATACCCTTTTCTAGGGAGGGAGTTATCTTAACTTGGGGAGAAAATTATTGATCTAGGTTCCATCCATTGGTGGATAAATATCTCTGCACTATTATAAATTATATTAGTACCTGATGGATATGTATACATGTACATTTTACACTTTCCATTTTTCATCGAACTCTGATACAGCATGACTTTGAATGGTCAAGAACAACTGTCATAGGGGCACCTGGGTGGTGGCTCAGCAGTTTACAGCCTCTGCCTTCAGCTCGAGTTGTGATCCCGGGGTCCTGGGATTGAGTCCCGTATGGGCTCTCTGCTCAGCAGGGAGCCTGCTTCCTCCTCTCTCTCTGCCTACTTGTGATCTCAGTCAAATGAATAAATAAATCTTTGAAAAAAAAAAAAAAGAACAACTGTCATAGAAGACATTTTTACAGTTGCATGCAACTAAATGAGATTGTTTTCCATAATGGTTTTTCTTTTGCCTTTATTTCTTCAGATCCATGATATCCTTCATCAATCCCTTTCAAATTCAGAGTTTCAAGATCATTTCACTGTAAAGAATTCATAAATCAATCAAGTCCCAAGTTTTCTATCAAGCATCATCAAGTGGATAAACACCAACTGGATTAGATTAAATTGTTCTAACACTTGATATTACATTTTCTCTTTCAGACATGCATTCTTCATTCTTATTAATGGAAAAAATCCTAAATAATTCATTGTGGTATTTTTTACACAGTTATTGAAATAACTAGTCTTTATTTGTGGTGATTATTCATTTTTCTCATAATAAAGTGAGATGGTGGCATAGACATGAAATTTTGTTGACAATACTGTGCTTGAAATAGATTCATCATGATGAGGCTAAACTAAGACACATTTATATTTTTGTGGTTGGATACATTTTTAACAAAATAAATACACATTTATTACACCTTCTTAAAGAATTCAAGCTCTGTAAGGATGAGTGAGCAAACAATAGCTTGTTTGAATAAAATAGGGATTAGTTAATATACTTGTCTGGGTGTGCTGTATCTGTTAGCTATTGTTGCATAACCACTCTGCAAAATTTAGTGGTCTTTTTTTTCTCCTCACAAGTCTTTTAATTGGTTGGTTGTTTCCGCTGATCCCTCTAGTAATGACTGGGAAACTTGGCCTTGCTCATACATATCTGGTCACTTAGTCAGCCAGGAGTTGCTTGGTCTAGGATGGTGCTGGTGGGGATGTGTCAGTTCTTCTGAACATGGTTTTCAATCCTGCAAGAGTGTAACTCAAACATGATCTCATGCTAGTAGCAGGTATACAAAAGAAGTATAAATGTGCAAGTGAAGCCACTGCCAGGATCAGATTTTTTATTGCCCAATTGAGCAGAACAATTAACACAGTAAACTCAGATTCTTGTGGTAGAGCCCAATCAAAGGGCAAGATTGCAGAGAGGGCATTAGTGAGAGGCATCAGTGCAGTTAATATACCACAACTCGAGTTATGCTCCTATTGTGACAGATGACTCCAAATCTCAGAGAATTGACACACATGACAGGGATTTATCTTTCTGCTATCTTATTCATTCAAGAATACAGCCTGATAGAGGCTCCATCTCTATTCCAGATGATATGCTGCATTGTTTTTTAAAAAATGATTGAAAGAAAATCTAAATTCTCACTGTGATGGGACTGGTTAACTGAATTATGGTATATCTATTTCATTGAATAATATGTAACTGCAAAATTAATTGGAAAAATGTGTTGATATGCAAATATATGTAAGATACATATTTTAGAAAGATATGAAAAAGGATGAATAATATGTTAGCCCTGGCATTAGAAAGGGGAGGAGAAAGAATATACACACATGCACACACATGTGCATAGAGGCTCTTGGGTGTTCATAAATCTCCTAGAAGTACAAACAAAAAAGAAAAACAATGGTATGGGAATAAGTTGGAAGAAAACCAAGAGTTGAAGGAAGTATTTTCAGAGAATATCTTTTTATGTTTTTTAAAAAAGTTTTATTTTAATTCTAGTTAGTTAACAGACAGTTTAATATTAGTTTCAGGTGTACAATATAGTGATTCAGCATTTCCTTACCTTATCTGGTGTTCATCACAGGTGCCCTCCTTACTCCTGCTGAATCCATCCCCCCACCATATTTTTATGTTTTTTGAAGTTTGATCTGTATAGTTTTATTAGTTATTGATAAGCAAACAAAACTATCCTAAAAAAGGGAGAACAAAAAGAGCATGATTGCTGCCAGATTCCTGCATTCTAATCCTAACCTACTTCTTATTGATGAGAATTCAGTTAATTTACATAACTTCTAGTGAAAAAAATCCTAGTCAAAACTAGGATTTTCACCTGTAAAAGTAGGGAATAAACACACCTCCCCCACATAACTGCATGCAGTTTAAATGCTAGAGTCTATATAATGCACTTAGCGGGTTTTGACACATATATCTGCTTAATGAATTTGATATTTTTGCTGCCACCATTATTCATTTCATCATTTAATCAAAAGAAATAAATTGCAAGATAGCTAAGGTACAAGTCAAGTTGGATTTCCACTGAGAATGCTGTTCTGGTGGAAAACACTAGCAAACTCCTTATTTTACTTGTAATATAACCTTTGCTCTCTTTCTGATATCTTCCTTTCTTAATATAGTTGAGAGATCACAAAAAAAATCAACTATCAAAACATGGCATATAAATACAGTGACCATATTCTTTAATATCGTGATGGAATTTTTGGTTACTTCTTAGGTTAGCTGCATAAAATGAATGAATTTGAGAATTTCTCTGTGTAGAAAATGTAGTGGGATGATATTAGGTTTTCTAGTGGTAGAAATTTGTACTTTTTGTTTGCTTATTTTTATATTTTTGGATCTTGGTAGTTTCATATGTTGCAAGAATCAGATAATACTATGGTGCCCTTTGTTAAAGAGAAGTTCTTAACTTTTATATAAACAGATCCATTCATTGGCTTTTCGTTTTCAAGTTTGTGCTTTGGAGATCTTATTTAATAATCTTGGAAGGTTTTTTTTTATTGTTTGTCTATTTCAGACAATAGAAGCATCTCCTCCCCCTCAAAAAACTGAACATAGATTGAGTGTTAAATGACATCAAGAAATTAATGTTAATTTTGTTAATGTCAGTGTGTATATCTAATAAAATGTTCATAACTTTAGAGATGTCTACTAAAGTTTTAATGAGGAGGAGCAGTGAGTAGGATTGCTTACACTGCACCAATTCAGTGTTGAATCTGAGAGATAAAATTTATAGTTTTAAGGATATTTAAATTTTTCATATTGCATTAAAAATAGAGAATAATTCTGTATCAGATTACTTTCTAGTTATCCTTCTCACCCGACCTTCAAAAAACCCAACCTTGAACATTAACCCAGTAATTTAGGGTGTAATTTATGCAAGAAAGCCATTTGTAGGGCCCCAATGATCAGAATTCACTGAGAAGAGCTTTCAGTTCCCAACGTACTCTTCTTTCATGTTGAACTTCCATTTTTATAAAGGATAACTCTAGGTCGTATTATATTTATTCTGGCTCTTTTCTGGCTAAACAATGATGTAAGGGAAGGATGAAGCCAATTAACCAATACTTGTAGCCTCAAACATTTCATGCATAAGCATCCTAGTCTCATTGTTACTTTCTTGTTAAGAGTAAAATGAACATGGGTGTAAACAAGGGAAATAATTTTCCACTTACTCTTTAAAAATGAAGAGAATGCCATGTAAAGCATAAACTAAGAAACTTCAATAAATAACCAACGGTGCATATCTCTCAAGGAAGAATTCATTGCTTATTAATCACAAACTGGATTTTATAATGGTATATATGTATTTCAAAATCCTATTTTTCCAAACCCTAAATGAGCAGTGTTTTTTCCTAATTAAATTGGATTTCTTCCAGTATGCTTCGGAATGCTCACCAAGATTTATTCTTATTTTTATCCATGTGGCGAAAGTAATATAAATAGCAGGTATAAAGATTTTCCTTCAGCCATACTTAAAATTTTAACTGAAAAACTCCTCCCTGTATTAATGTATTCCAGCCACTTGACAAGATAATGCTCCTCTGATGTTGTATATCTGATCTAACCTTTTGTCTTTCTGAGGAAAGGAAAGATTTTTCATGGAGATATCTGAGTTTAAAAGAATGCAGTTTTTTGTCTCTTTAATAGGTCAGGGAGTTGGGGCATGGTATAAGCTATATTTTGGCACAAACACATGCCACTTAAAATGAAGTGGCTCATTTATAAAGTAATAAAGAACACTGGCTAAATGTGTTGCTACATGTGAACAGAGAAGTCAAGTAAAGGTTTTAATTTAAACAAGAAATCCTGACGTGCAGTGTTGCTGGGTTTTTGGCAGTTGCTGATTTGATTGGCCATCTTTCATTAGTCACAGGAAGCATTAAAGCCCTTCTGGAATTTAATTTCATTAATGATAGAATCAGCTGCTGTTTGTCCTTAAGAATGCTTCACTTGTTCTTCTGATTAGTAATAATCTTTAATATTCTATTATTAGAATCTTCATTTAATAGGAGAGTCTACCTAGTTATAACATCAAGCTATAACTTGAGCCCTTACAAGTTCAAGAGGACCACTTTTTTAATTCATGGCTTCTGAATAAATGTTAATAAATGCTCTTTTAAGCCCAGTGAGAATTAGTGAAACAAACCTATACTCTTAAAGAAATTAATTTTCCCAAAGAGCAAAAACTAAAAGTTTATTATTTTGGTGGAGCCATATTGTCCCTCCTATTCTGGTTTCTCTTCAGTTAATATCAAAATATCCATGTGTTTGTATTATTTACTTAGCAACTATATAAAGATTAAGTAAAATATAGTGTTTTGTAACAATACTATTTGAGTAAAGTTACTAGTATTTAAAGTATTTTTTTTTTAAGTTATTCATCTAAGAGAGTACGGCTTATATTATATCTTTAGACTAGCGTATCATGTACTTTTATAGCAATTAGTCATTTTACAGCTGTCATTGAAAATTAAGGCACTTGACTTTTAGTTTTAACAAGCAGAAAAATGAGTTGACATGGCATATATCCTTTATTCTAGAAAATGTCTACGTAATTGTTTGGAACATAAACATACATTAATCACCAGTAGTTACCCTGTGTTGCGTACCTGGGTAGGTAATAATACATGGGATTCCAGTAATTCTAGCTTGCATTGTTATACTTGATTTTAAAATGATTATTATTGTACTATATGTTCTTTCAAGGTTCTTCTACTTCCTTTCTCTTTAATTTTACTGTCATGGAGGTTAAAGCCTAGAGCTACAAAAAAAAAAAAAAGTGATTCTATTACACAAGAAGAATATATCATTCTTTAAATGAGGTAATCATTTAAGCAATTTTAAGCTATTTTCCCCAATAAAAGCATTTTTGGGGTCTATGTTGAAAGAGTAAATGTTATTAAAGAAAAACCACCACAACTGAATAAAAGGAAGTAATATTTATGAAAATAGACTGTCAAAAATCAGATTTAGAGTATCATATAATCAACTTTGGAATGTGTATCATCTTGTAATGCTTTAAGTTTCAAAATACAAATATCGGAAATCTCTTCATAATCACCAAATTCCTGCTAACCTAGTACGGTAAGAAAGGAACTTTTCTGTTTTAGTATTCTGATTAAAATGGATTTATTCTTCTATTAAAATATTATAAGATATAAAGTATGCCACATCTAGTTTCATTTTTCTTTGGCAATTCAGAATATAATGAACTATATATATTTTTTATCTTTCTGAACGTTTTTACCATAAAATTGCTGCTAAGCTTTTTAGCTGTTAGTATTCTCGGTAAATAGGACATTGCTCTTGTGAATAATTATACCATGTATGATTACAATTCATGTCACAGGTTGATAGAATAATATAGTCTTAGGAAATGGTAGAGACCTTATGGATCCCATAATGCACAATTACTCTTCTGTTAACATGACCCACTTTAAAGTATCCTCAGTGGTCTGCGGGCCAGAGACACAACATCTGAGGTGATAAGTCTGTGTCTTCTGAGGGGCAAAGTCCATCATTGTAGCTCAGGTTACTAGAATGTCTTCCCTATGGCAGTCAAAAATCTTCCTCCTTCTGGCACCAGTGCAGTGGCCCTTTCATTTAATCTCCTTCTGCCTAATTCTTCACACGGTGGGACTTCTTTATGCCATCTCTTTGATTCTCCGCACCACTCTGGGAGGGTGGCATGAGTGTTACCATCCTCTGGCTGAGAATATGGAGATGTGGGGATGTCAAATTAAGCAAGCCACACAACTAAGATTATGCTCCAATCAGTTTACTTTCAATCTAATCTTCTTTCCAAGAAACTTGCACTTTTCCTTTTTCTTAATTTGAGCCAATGAGTCTCCAGTGAGATTCTGTATTTAAGGTTTCATGGGTTTTATGACATGGTTTTGGTTTCCTTGCCACCCTGGCCCAAGTCCCTCTAAACAGTTTCTACTGGTCTCTTAATTTGTATCCCTTTATTTCCTCCCTTCGTTCTTCCTTCCATCCTTCTTATAAATATTGGTGGAAAACCTTCTTGTTTTCAGGCATGAGGCATAAAATAGTGAATAAGACTGACACGGCCCATGCTTTCATGGAGCTTACAACCTAATGGAAAAAAAACATTTTTAGAAAATAAAATGTCATTTTAAGGGCAGTGAAAAAAATATACTCAGCACCAGGAATACTAGGGATTTTGTACAGTTGGGTAAAGGGAGCAGAAGAATTCTTGAATAAGTGATGTTTCTTCACTCTTCAGCTTTAACTTAAAATTCCAAAGATATCCTGAACATCTCTCTTTAAAAAATCTCCTTTAAGATAATTTTTCCCAATTACCAGTTTTCCACTTCTATGTCTCCATTTCTTTTCTTTCTTTTTTTTTTTAAGATTTTATTTATTTATTTGACAGAGAGAGATCACAAGTAGACAGAGAGGCAGGCAGAGAGAGAGGGGGAAGCAGGCTCCCCGCTGAGCAGAGAGCCCGATGCGGGCCTCGATCCCAGGACCCTGAGATCATGACCTGAGCCGAAGGCAGGGGCTTAACCCACTGAGCCACCCAGGCGCCCTATGTCTCCATTTCTGTATCCAATCATGTTGCAACTGATTTGGGTTGGGCTTAATGCATTGTTTACATTCATAGTCACTACTTATCTGCATCATAGCTCTGACAAAATACATTGAAGAAAAATTTTGGCATTTGTTTTTCGAGGACAGTGTAAGCTCTATGAAGAGGCCTTGCTTATTCATATTTATAAATGTAAGTTTTGGCACGGTGCTCAGCATATGGTCTTCAATAAATGCATCCTTGAACTGAAATAATAATCTTTAAGTAAGATCTTTAAAACATATCCAAATGAATCATCTTTCTTCTGTGTTTTGCCATCTTTTACCCATTTGCTTAGTCTACACCTACTGACCATTTAATAGAAGTCGAGTACAGTGGTAGGCACTGAACAAGATTATTAAAATCCTTGCTACCATTGAACTTATTTATTTTCTGGGTCTTCCAGTCTATAAATATTAGAACTCATCTCTGGCTAATCGTATTTTAGAACATAATCTCATTGTCATCGTATTACTTTATAATAACTGTTCAAATTATGTTGATCAATGTTTTACAATTCCTGATTTTGCCCTGCATTTCCCATAGGAACCTTCAATACAGATTATGAATATAAATTGTGAGAGGAGAAATGAGGCCTGTGAAAGGGAGAGAGTAAAATTAAAGGTTACAAGAGAAATATACCCACAAACACACACACAAACAGCTATATTATATCAATTTCCTTTTGATTATCTTTACTATAAGGTGTTTCATAGTTATATATATATACAGAATAACTAAGAAGTAGAGACTTGTATTATCTGTTATGAAGTCTCCCCAAAATTGCACTAGTGTTCCCTGTCAAAACTGTGTCTAAGCTTTTCTCTGCTGAGAATATTACTTTGTTCTCATTAAGTATTCCCCACCACCAATGCACATGCCAAATATAACTTTGGAAAATGAATCAAGGAGATTTCTAATGTAGGGTTTTAATCAATGGCCACCTCATTAATAAAATATCATGGTAGTAGTTAGCAGTATCAGTCTGCCTCGCCCTGCAGACTTGGTATCCAAGTCACTGTATTGGGGGTTTATACATTTGTATAACTTGCCCCTTCCTGGAATATCCTTTGCAACAAGCTGTTTCTTCCTCCTCAAACCCCACTTTTAAAATAAGTGTCTCATGGAGTTGGATAGCATCAAGTATTTAGAAAAAAACAGTACAATAAATGTTGATCTTTTTCTTTCCCCTCCATAGTTCATTATTAGTTAGACCATTGGAAAAAAGTATACCTCCATGAGAGTTTTATGAGAAGTGAAATCCTGAACTTTCCTATCCAGTAGTTAGGGCTTCTGTTCCATGCAGAACAAATAATCCTTTATTCGTGAAAAGAGCTACTTTTAACAAATAATCATGTTTAATGGAAAAGTTATGTTACAATATTCTAAATTCTGAAATATTTACTAGAAAACATAGGATTTAAGTGAATTAAATGGATTCCCTAATAACAGAAGAATTGAATATTCTAACAGAAAAGTAAGTATTTTGTTTGTTTTTTTGTTTGTTTTTTTGTTTTAGTTTTTATGTATTTGACAAAATTTCTCAAATTATTATCTAAGTAATAATGGCCAGGGATGTTTTGTGTGATAAATGGGTAAAATATTCAATACTGGGAGACACAGTTAATGAAAGATTTTGTGAGGAAGACACTGTGTGGTAGAGTTTAATATGTATAAATTAAATCTTCTACTTGGAAATATACTAATAAAAGCAGTGAATTAAACATTAAGACCAAGAGATTTGGGCTTATTAGTGTGGTATAACTCTATTTAGCAAACTTTAATTTGCTGAACACTGATGCTACTGGTAAAATTAATAAGTGGAAACAGTATATCCAACAAAATCCTAATGTATAAAATATTAGACTTTAAAATTTAATAAAGATATAGTACAATATTAAAAGTTGGAAGGGAAAGAAACTGGATAATTTTAAATAGGTGTCATGGCATTATTTCTATATGAGCTATAGGAAAACACATTAGCAGTGTTAAATTATCAGTCATGCGTTGAAGCCTATGTTCAACAAGAATGAGTTCTCAGAAAGAAACATATCTCATTTCTCTCTCAAAATTCTGAGATTTCAAATAATGCATTTCAAAGCTATCTAGAGACAAGCCATATGCTAGTATTGACTGAAAACAATGAAATGAACAGTTTTACAATATATTGCAGACATGAGTGATAAATGTGTTGTTTTCCTTATTTGCTATCTAGTCAACACAATAATTCTTTCTTACACTAGAGGTATTAATAAAGTGTGCTATAGAATATTGAATGCCTTTTAAATGTCAGGCATTGTTCTAGATAATGGGGATACGAAGGTGATGGAGACAGCCATGTATTCAGCCGATATGGAATGTGTGTTTAAAGGAGACATATAAGGCACCTGGGTAGCTTAGTCCTTAAGAATCTGCCTTGTGCTTGGGTCATGATCCCAGGGTCCTGGGATAGAGGCCAAAGTAGGGCTCCCTGCTCAGTGGGGAGCCTTTTACTCCCTCTGCCTGCTCCCCGTACTTGTGTTTTTTCTCTCCCATTCACTGTCAAATGAATAAATAAAACCTTTTAAAAAATAAAGGAGATATTTACCCTAAAGATACAAATGTAGTGATCTGAAGGGGCATGTGCACCCGAATGTTTACAGCAGCAATGTCCACAATAGCAAGACTGTGGAAAGAACCTAGATGTCCATCAACAGATGAATGGATAAAGAAGACGTGATATATATATATATATATATATATATATATATATATATACACAACACACACACAATGGAATACTGTGCAGCCATCAAAAGAAATGAAATCTTGCCATTTGCAACGACGTGGATGGAACCAGAGGGTATTATGCTGAGTGAAGTAAGTCAATCAGAGAAAGATAATTATCATATGATCTTCCTGATATGAGGAATTTGAGAGGCAAAGTGGGGGGCTTGGGGGATAGGGAAGGAAAAAATGAAACAAGATGGGATCAGGAGGGGGACAAACCATACGATACTCTTAATCTCACAAAACAAAGGGTCGCTGGGAATGGGGGTAGGGAGAGGGTGGTTGGTTATAGACATTGGGGAGGGTATGTGTTATGGTGAGTGCTGGGAATTGTGTAAGCCTAATGATTCACAGATCTGCACACTTGGGGCTAATAATACATTATATGTTAATTAAAAAATTAATTTAAAAAGGAGACAGATAAAGAACAATTCAATAAATAAAGTAACAAGTGATATGAGAATAAAATTTCAAATGATGTGACAAAAGATAGAATGTGCATGCTGAAGGGGAACCTGTGTAAAGTCAATCTGGTCCTTTTTCTGTGACCTATGAAGCCATATATATATGTGTGTGTGTGTATATATATATGTATATGTATATATATATTTATGTATATACATATACAGAATATACAGAATTAAGATATATATATCAATCATATATATATATATATATATATATATATATATATATGAATAGCAAATCAAAACTTTTGGTTGTAGTAGAAGTGGTTATTCCTATTTAATTGGGATTTATGAAGATGAATTTGGGAGGGTTTTCCATGTTTCTCCAAATACATGATTGATACACCTAAATACAATATTCACATATTGTAAAACAAAAAAACCCAAAAACCCAGGAGCCCAATTCTGGGCAAAAAATGGACTTAAATAAATATCTGTGTACAAATCAATGCACACATTTTGTTTTCCAGAATGACTCCTTTGACATTCCTTTTTAGAAGCCCACTGTGAAGCAGTTGTATTATTTTTAATAAAAACACTATCCATTAGATTCTAAACAGACTAAGTGAGGAAATGTTTTATTTTTTATAAACTTTACAAGTCAGAAAAGAACTATGCTATTTTATTTGCTTTTTGTTATTATTAAGAGAAAGAATGACTTCGGCTTTAGAAATACTAAGTTTGGAATGTAAAGAGACCATTCAAGAAAGTTGAAGAGGGGCAGGACAAGACAAATAGGACCAGAGAAGGATTCTAAAGTTGAAGGTTTAATTTTGGAAGTTATCCGTGTGTTGTGTGTGTGTGAAATATGTGTGTGTGTGTGTGTGTTTGTGTGTGTGTGTATATATGTAAAAAGGCTCAGGTTTTTTTTTTAAAGATTTTATTTATTTATATATTTGAGACAGAGAGAACATGAGCAAGGGGAGAGAGAGGGGCAGAGGGAGAGGAGCAGAGGGAGAGGAAGGGTGAGAAGCAGACTCCCCACTGAGCAGGGAGCCCATGGTGGGGCTTGACCCCATGACCCCAGGATCACAACCCGAGCCAAAACATTTGCCCAACCAGCTGAGCCATCCAGGTAACCCAAGATTCAGTTTTGTATAACTATTAAGAAAGGAAAGTCTGGAGGTAACAGGTGTCAGATTTCCAGGAATTAGTGGTGAATAAATTATAAGAAAAAGACATGGGTATGTGATTTGGTGAGTGCTGTGAAGTGTGTAAGCCTGGTGATTCACAGACCTGTACCCCAGGGGATAAAAATATATGTTTATAAAAAATAAAAAATTAAAAATAAAATTAAAAAAAAAAAAGAAAAAGACATGGTTCATGGAGATCACTTTTCAGAGAAGCCTAGTGGTTGAGACCAGGATTCCAGTGATGGAAAGGTATAAGTCACCATGATACATCTGTTTTAAACACAGGTTTAAAACATTTTTAGCATCATTGAAATTGGATACATCATAAAAGTATCATTATAATAAATTATTTTTTAAGGTTTATTTATTTTAGAGAGAGAGAGAGAGATCATGAGCAGGGGGAAGGGTAGAAGGAGAGAGGGAGAGAGAGAAGCAGACTCCCTGATGATCATGGGGGCCAGTTTTATGACCCTGAGATCAAGACCTGAATGGAAATCAAAAGCCAGACACTTAACTGACTGAGCCACCCAGGTGCCCTATAATTGATTATTTTTTAAAATGAAATATAAAATGATAATGATCTCATATCGTTGGTCTTTTTTAGATTTGGTTAAATAACGGTTCCCTCTGTGGTTGAGAAACATACCTCTGTGGAGCGCTTTGGGCAAGATAATTAACCTTGAAGAGCCTGAGAGTCTCTGTGTTTAAAATGGGAATGATAGGAAAGCAACTCGTGGCATTATGGAGGCCGTGTAAGATAAATTACATAAAAGTGCTCTTTGAAATACAAAGGGTTACAAACATGTAGAGATAGAATTACTGTCGTTATTAGTCTTTGACTACAGAGGGCTTGCTCTTTGGCAGAGAGCACAGTATATTCAAAAAAGGAAACCTGGATTGCTGGTTCTGAAATGATATCAAAACATCTGTTAGCTACCACTCATTGCATAAGGTAAAACAGAATATAGGCAAAAATCATATAAACATACAAGGTTTTTTTTTTGTTCCATGATCAACATATGTCTTGAGATTTTAACATTTGTTCTTACATATAACCCATTGATAATTGTGCAGGCCAAGTCTGAGCATTTTCAGTTATTTAAATGATCTGATTAGACACAATTTTATAAAATGAAAAAAAAAAACATTAAGATAAACTTTCTTTTTGTTATGTAGTCCTTCCTGGTTATTTAATCATGGAATCTAATGGAAATTCCATTTTTTTTTTTAAAGTTCCCTGCACTATCCAAAAAAGAGAGCTATCCCTTGAAACATTGTCTTGTCACCTGTCAGAATCTCATACTGCCTGAAGATGTACTGTAGAAGATAAAGAATCTGACTCTACAGTTTCCAGTATCAAAATGGATTGAATGATTGCAGGCACAAAAGGTAGAATTAAGAAACCTTACCTATAAGACAGCTTTAGCTTGTGACCTTAGGCAATCCACTTAATCTCTCTCTCTCCCTCTTAGGCACTCAATCTCTAAAATGAGATTTATGATTTTTGCCAGCACCTGTGGTTATGAAGCCACAACGTATGTTTTTTTTTGTTGTTGTTGGTCAGAACGTTGCATATATATTTGCGTGAAGATTTAGGATTTGGTTAAAATGAAATGAAATTGTATAAAAAATAAGTAGGTTGAACGATTGTTTATATAACTGAGTTTTTCACAACAGTGGCATTGTGGTGACCTATAATCTGTCGTGTTTCAAATAATATTCCCATGGACAGAGAATTTGAGGAAGGAATAAAGGCAGAGAAAAGATCAGGTAAATTCTTGGATGAGAACTTATCAAGCTGGTAAATGCCTCCTTTTGGTGATTGAAGTGTATGTGAATAAATACTTGAAATACAATGAACCCTGGGTATATACTAGCTTAGAAAAATGAAAACGTATTTTTAGTAGTTTGGGACCCTCACCCATACAGAATTAAAGGATATTATTATAATAGGAGATGATTTTCTGTGCCATAGTTGCTTCCTTTACCTTAAAATCTCTAAATATTGCCTGTTATCAAACCTGGCACTTTATAATTACTTCCACATGTGAAAGAAAGAAAACATGATGCCATTTATGGGAAGTTCCCAAGAACCTTTTCTTTTTTGCAGTCATTTCCCATTCTCGTTGTTCCTTTCTTACCAAGGCCACTGAAAATCCCAGTTGTTGCTAGCAAGAGGTGAAGGTCAATCTATTCCTCACTTATTGCCAGAAAAGGTCTTTTTCTGCTCCTTTCAGTATGTAAAGATTCAACATTAATGTCTTTATATTGCATACAATATTGAGAAATGTCAAATACAATACACAGCACAGTCTTTTAAAAGAAATCTCTATTTCTTTTAAATGATAGACATTTAAAGACATTGATTGTTGGAATTCCCTCAACAGAACTATCTTTGTCCAGCATCTTTCTTCTTCAATTCTTCCTAGATTTCTCATCACCAGAAAGCCTTCCTAAAATATCAATTTCATGATGTCACTTTCTAGTTCAAAAATCTTTCCTTGCTACTCATATCTCTATTAGAATAGAATAAAATTATTTCCTTTTTGAGGTTCTGCTCTTTTTTTTTTTTTCTTCAGTGTTCCAAGATTCATTGTTTATGCTCTTATTTTCAACTGAAACATCCTTCCCAGGGGTATTTTCCTTGACTCCTGTGCAGTGAAACCATGATTTCAACCAGACTTGTGTGATCATCGAAAGAAAAGCCACAACTTTTGGAGTACTTAATTCTCACACAGCCCCATGAATTAAGTGTCTCCACTTTAAGGAAAGGAACTGAAACTTAGAAAAAAATGAAGCACTCTGTCCAAGTTTATTTAACTCTTAATTGCAAGAACTAAGAATTAAATCCAGACACGATACCAGAATGTGTGTTTCTCTTCACCAGGCTAAGCACAGTCAATAGAGTGCGATGTAGATTTCTATTGTTTATGCTTCCTGAATGGGAACGTTTTCCTCAATCTTCACTACCCATCTATATCTCACCTTTCTTTTTGGGTTTCGTTTACAACCTTCTGCGGATAGCCAAACCTCATGGTGGCCACATGGTGGCCAGTTTCTCATATCTGAAAGCATCCACTGACAATACTGACTTAGTCCAATCTTGTGATGTCTCTGTTTTTGTGATTTTTGTTTCCTTTTACAGCCTTGCTTCTTTTTGGTCTCCCACTTTCCGTTCATCTTAATTTTGACAGAAATACCCTCATTATTTTGGGGGGAATTAACCCCTGCCTGACTCTTAGATTTGTGTGCTCAGATGTAGATAACTTCGTCCTCTAGTTGGGTGTGAGGAGGAGCTTGAGATATGTTTAATGAATGTATAATTTTCCCTGGACACAGTGATCAGTTCAGGAATAATTATGTGGCATAATTAAAGTTAACAAATTCAACAAGACTTCCATTTGTAAGGAGTTCTTTCCCTTCTGATGATATTGTGGCAGTGGGAATGACATGAGCCTGGAACTTACCTGCGTCCCCTCCTGAGACTAAAAATAATGTAGAAGACAGAGCTGAGATATAATAAAAAACCCGTCCTGAAAACACAGTTGAGCCCTGGATCAAGCTTCCCTTGAAGCTTGTCTCTGAATTTTTAGTTAGCAGAGTCAATAAATTCCTAGTTTTATTTAGACCAGTTTGTGTTGGGTCTTCTACAACTAAAGACCTAGTCCAGGTTTTGGCAAATTGATAGTTGTGAGAGGGACCTCATGGGCCTCAGACCCTAAAATATTCATTATCTGGCCCTTTATTTTAAAAAAGGTTGGAGACTCCTGATAATCACATTGTAAGGACTTAGTGGTGGTGGTGTTGTCATTTTCTTTTCCCAAGAAGACTTTTTAAGAGCTCCCTTTTAAAAAGACCCCTTAAAGATTCCCTCTAAGAGACCTAAATATCTATTGAGTATTCCCTCACTCTCTTCACCCCTTGCACCATAATCTTAATATTTAATATTGTTAATAAACATCATGTGAATTCAATACGAATCTATAAACCTGTGCTTTGCAAAGTATGATCTGCATGTGGGAGCCAGTCTGTGAATGCTAAATATAGAATAAATATAGAGGGCACCTGGGCAGCTCAGTGGGTTAAGCCTCTGCCTTCGGCTCAGGTCATGTTCTCAGGGTCCTGGGATCAAGCCCCTCATCTGGCTCTCTGCTCAGCGGGGAGCCTGCTTCTCCCTCTCTCTGACTGCTGTTCTGCCTACTTGTGATCTCTCTCTGTCAAATAAATAAATAAAATCTTTAGAATAAATATAGAATTAACAGGAAGCATTTACAAACTTTACTAGCAGTTTGATTTTTATTTGTCTCCAAGTATGTGATCATTTTTCCTATAGTAATTCATTTCATTACATTTATCAAATTATTATTCTGCAGTGGAATGCAGGATAATAGCTGGTTCCTCAACACAGATCATTTGCAAATCACTGTGTTAAATGCACGAATACCTGGTTATCCTTGAAAACATATATATACTATTAATATATGGAATAATATATATAATATATGTACATTTTCCTTCTTAGGTCCTGAATTAATTAAGGATGGAATTATATTTTATTTATTTTCAGATTTTTCTCAACATTTCAGTGTCAAATTTAGTAGGTACTTTTCTTTTTCTTTTCTTTTTTTTTTTTTTTAAAAGAGGACAAGAGATAGTAAAGGCATCCAGGATAGTGTGGAATATGCTAGTGGTGCTCCAATTGCCACTTTTTTTTTTTTTTAAGATTTTATTTATTTATTTGTCAGAGAGAGAGCGAGCGAGAGCGAGCACAGGCAGACAGAGTGGAAGGCAGAGTCAGAGGGAGAAGCAGGCTCCCTGCGGAGCAAGGAGCCCCATGTGGGACTCGATCCCAGGACGCTGGGATCATGACCTGAGCTGAAGGCAGCGGCTTAACCAACTGAGCCACCCAGGCGTCCCAGTAGGTACTTTTCTTATTTACTAGGTTTAAATAAAATTACAAAGCAATCGTAAACTGGAGGGAAAGGATTGTGCCTTTGGGTTCTTCTTATTCTATACTCTATTAAAAATGGATCTTTGCTTCCCAACACAAGTATGAGGCCAAATTTTCTTTTAGAGATTTTCCCTTCTTAAAATAGCCTCAGTGTTCACTGAGGGATTCACATCTCCCCCAGCTTGTTCACGTGGTTTAGGTGGGACTATATTTGTTGCATACTCAATGACATTACACAGGGCTACAGTCATCAGCGTTCGATTTCTTTCTCTACAACACTTGGTTCAAATATGGGCTGGTGAATGAAGCCTGTAAATTAGAGCATCTGTGGAGATGGGGCTAACAATCTGAACTTTTTTTTTTAATGTTGGATATATTATATTTTCTCTTTATTTTTGGAATCCCAAAGGATATAGCCCCAGGAGATGATGATGGTTTTCTTATACCCATGAAGGGAGAGACTCTAAGGGAATGAAAGAAACATGTGAAGGCGAGAAGAGTTTAGTCAGAAGAGAAACAGAGTCCAGCCAACATTGTCTGAAGCCCCTGAATAATGCTTCTGCTGCAGTCTTCCCAGGAACCATGTTTTCTAAATCCTCTTGTGTGTTTGTTTATTCCCCTTAGCAAGATTCTATTATGTATTGTAACGCTTTCAAGCAAGAAAGCCCTGCTACAGATATGTAGTTTGATACAAACTAGCATTTCTTGATAAATAACTACTACTGAAATAAAATTGAGGTAGGAAGCCTAGAACTTCATTATTTTTCGTATTGTTGAGTTGTTAGAGATGAAAGAGTAGGACATTTATCTCAAAAAGAAAATTTACATGTAAAAAGTTCTTATAAAACAAAAGTAAATTTATGAGTAATGTTTGATAAGCACTCAGAGGACTAAAGAATTCCTAAAGAGGCTTTGGGAAAATGGGACAATATCTTAAGCACTTCTTTTGCCTCTTCAAATGCGGTTCTATGTAATTTTTAAACTGTGGTATATCTCTATTATCTGACCTAAGATAATCAGAGTCTACTATTAATTTGAAAACTCAGATTATAGATGAACTTAATGACAGGTTCTTCTAATTAATTTAGATTGATATTCCATAGAAAGAGCTTTGAGGAACTAAGAACTGTTATCACAGTGAATGATCACAAATGGACATTTACTGAATCTGATTTCATACTAGATCACAAGCTCTTTCTACACTTATCTGGAGATTAAAAAACATATATGTGTATATATATATGTTTTTTACACACACATATACACACACATATATATACGTCCACTATGTTATATGTACATAAATATAGATACATATATAAATGCTTATCTGAGGTTAAAAAATATAGATATATACATATATAATGTGTATATATACTGTATATATGTATATATAAACATACACAAAATTATGTTCTCAGTGCTCTTCTAAGTTTTCTAAGTAGTTATATTCATGTATCTATATGTCATTATATCTATCATTCCATCTTATTTAGTTCTATAACAACTCTAAGAAGTGGGTATTGTTATATAGAGGTTGAAGCAAGGTAGAGAAAAATCAAGTAACTTAAGTAAAATATTAAGGTCATGTGCTTGTAACTGATTTGAAACCAATTAGTCTGGCTTTCAAGTTCTTTCTTTAAAACCTTACCATCCTATCTGTACCATTTGTATGAAATAAATGAATGACGCATTTTAATTTCTTAGAAATAATTATAGTCAGATTGTTATTGGAGAATCAGTCCCTGCCTTTCACCACACACTCTAAAAAACATGCCTTTTTAGGCTTCCTACCCAAATTTAATTAACGGTACTTTAAGACAACAACTTGATCATATAATTTTTGTTTTCCATATTATACTGGGTAAATAACAGTTAATCAGTAAGTGTTTGGAATTTAATTGAGAATTTCACCACTTGTTTGGATGTTTTTAGTATAACTTTTATTTTTGCTAGTATGTACATAATGGAGTTGTTTTTGACGGATTCAAAAATAGGGAGACTGAAGGACACTTAAGTATCAATAACTAGTTGTGGGGGATAATGAGTTTTTAGTCGTGGACAAACTCTCAAGTCAGAGTAGCTTTTGTAAGCTCGCTCTTATAAATACAATGAAACTCGTTCAGTTGAAAAAGTTCCCAAGTGCATTACAGATAAATTCTGAGTCTTTTGGAAGATATTGCACAGTTACTTGCCTGCTGACATTGAAGATTATGGTGCATCATGTACACACACACACACAAACACACACACACCAGATAACTGTTGTTAGGTGTCTTCCTTATGCCTCAGGATATTCACAGAAGCATAGAACAAAACACCAATACCTCATATCATCCTAATCAATGTGAGCAATCCAGTGTCTCTGTTGTTGACAAATTGGATCTGGAAAATAGCCCTTGTCAGCATTGCTACCTTCAAACTGGATGGGCCATACACTTTTTGAGTCTCCTATAGAAATTTGGCTCAGAGCCCACAGTGCCAATTGACAATCTTTTCTAAAAGTTTCTGACTATACAGTGGTTTGGGACTTAGTGTTATAATTGTACTCTAAGCTTCATTTCTAATATAATCCTCAGGAAGGTTGAAAAATCCTCATCTTACAGGTGTTTATGTATTCATCCCAAAGCAAAATTGTTAACTCAGCATTATAACTTAGAACATAAATCGAGAAAGCAAGAAAACTCAACATCACTGCTCCCAGAGCAATTATAATTTAGTCTCTTGCACTTAAATAGCTTTTTATTTGATTAGATGTAATCTGAGCTGGTATTTTCCTAAATATTTACATGAAATAAATTTCTTCAAATGGAAAAATTTGGCCTGTTTTCAGTTTGTTTTTACAAGTATTTGCTAAAAGCTCATTGGCCAAAAAAATTTTTAAAGATTTCAAAAATTTTTAAATGTATTTGATGCAAAAAGCATAAGAAGATTTTAGGTTATAAATTCATGAAGTGGTTGGAGTGGAAGAAAAAGTAGATCCAAATGCTTGTAATTCTGCAGGAAATAAAAAGTCAAGAAAATAAAAACAAAAATCAAGAAACTTGTAAAAAATGAAGATCCTCTGATTGTTCTTTCAGAAATTCTGGTTCATTTGCTCTAGATTGGAGTCACTAATTTGCATTTTTTTGCTAGTATTTCAATGATTCTGACACAGGTAGATTTGGTTACACTCCCATAAGTCTAGAAGACATTATCTTTGCCAAAATTTATATTCAGTATATGTAATCACAGCCTAAAATATGTTTACAAATGCTGTGTTTATATACATTTATATACAAATAAAATCATATAAAGAATGAGAGAGTAGCTACCTCATTGCTCTTTAAGAATGTTATAGAAGTCAGAAATTATACATCTAAATTTTCTGTCCTTACATATAACAGTTATCTAGTAATAAAGAGTGTGAGGTGCTCCTAAAGTCTTCACACAAGTAATATATGATTTCTTTTGATAATGGAGCTTGTGTGCATAGCTGTACTTTTCTTCTTTAATTTTATTTTTTTAGGGGAGAAATGAGAAAACACCAAGTGAAATAATTCCGAAATTAATACCATCTCTTTCTATGTTTTAAAAATGTATCATATGGAAGAAATTAATTGCATGAAACCTCTCTTAGGAGAAAACATGAAAATGTCCTTAACTCTCAAAAACACTATACAGTGATCTGTGAATATCTTTTTTTTTAATATAATTTTTTATTTTTTATAAACATATATTTTTATCCCCAGGGGTACAGGTCTGTGAATCACCAGGTTTACACACTTCACAGCACTCACCTGTGATCTGTGAATATCTTATCCAGAAAAGCCAGAGATTTTTCACAGAAGTGATTGCTCGTGAAATAAAACTTGTACCTCTGTTGTTGTTATTGTTGTTGTTGGTAAAGAATGCGTAGGATAGAATTACACTAAGTACCGGCAGAGGTTTACAGTTTTCAGAAATGTGATTGAACAAGAAAGGAAAGACCAAAGTGATAATATTCTTTTGGAAACTGCTGTACAAGCTCTACAAGACATGGTAGTTTAGCTGGTAAGTGCTAAGAGTAGTATTTTGCTTAAATGATTGACAATATTGAATGTATTTTTCTGTGTCTGAAATTAGAGCTCTGATTTACTCACAGAAAGAATAGCTTTGACATAATAACTAGAATTCATGCCTCAAAATTGCCAGAGCATATATCCAGTCTCTTGATTTAAAGCATAAAACATGGTTAGATAAATTATTAGCTATAGGCATGTGACTTTTATAGCTTTATTTCAACCGAGTGTGAATTTGTAAAAGTTACTTTTCTGTGAGTTTTTACACACATAACTACTAAATGTAGTACAGGTCGACGTTGAAACTGAATTATTATATGCAAAATTTCTTGGAAATTTTAAATCTAAGTTGGGAAGGAGCAGTTTGGTCAGTCCTCTGCTTTACACTCAGAGCGCTGGGACTTTTTGCTAACACTTGAATACATTTGTGAGCCCTGTAGGCAGTGTTTCTTCTAGTGGAACATTTGGACAAGTTTTTAGGTTTTCAACCCTGCACATACTTTGCATGTTTTTCCTCTGGGAGCAAAGAATGAACAAATCCAAGGTGAAGTTTTTAAACTGTAATATTCTTGAAAGCAAATAGGGGTGTTAATGATTCATTGTTAAAGCCTAGGCTGTTCTGAGAAAACGGAGATGCTCTGGTGAAAATGTTTTGTGCCCTTGGGCCATGCTGGATGATTCTTCGTTTCTCCAAACTGATCCCCATGGGGAGGAAGAACCAGAACTGTATGTAGTTTATTTTACAATGCCATAAGTAATGGAATGTGAAGGTTGCTACGATTTTCTTACTTAGAAACCCAGCTTTCTGAAATGAGAATAAATTAATTTTAGAGTAAAACTACACATTCCAAGAATTGAGAATTTTCTCAGACTTTTCTTTATGGCTTAACTCTTTCACCTTTTATGTCAGTTATTTCCCATATTTAAATTATCACTATTATATAATTTCACATCCTCATTCTTCTTTTAATTGCTTCCAAGAACTTCTACCTCCACCAAATAATGCTATCCTAATTAATAATGTAGCTGTACAGCACCTTATAGTTTATAGTGTATGAATTTTTTTCCAATGTAAAATTAAGACAATTTGGAAGTATTACAATGTCTGTGTTAATATAGAATTACCCCAGTTTCTACCACCTAGCACTTAAGTAATTTTAAAGTGTTTCCCATTTATTACTGCCTTGATCCTTTTGATTACCCTATTATATAGTTATTAAAGTAAATTTGCCACTAATTGATAGATAATGAGGTACAAGATGGACAAGGACTGTTCAGTCATGAATTTGTTATTAAGAAAATGTTTCTTGGGGCACCTGGGTGGCTCAGTTGGTTAAGCAACTGCCTTCAGCTCAGGTCATGATCCTGGGTTTGAGTCCCACACCAGGCTCCCCCTACTCTGTGAGGAGACTGCTTCTCCTGCTCCCTCTGCCTGCCACTCCCCCTGCTTGTGCTCGCTCTCTCTCTTTCTCCGTAAACTAAATAAATAAAATCTTAAAAAAAAAGTTTCTTTAAGACAGGGTCCATGACTTCTGGGTTTGATGAGATAGAGACTTCATTTTGTTTTTGAAAGTAAGATGCTGCTGGATTTAATATGTTTTTAGTCATGATGACTTTGGGTAAATAAAACAGTGATGTATCTGAGGAGTTGCATGTAATTTTTAATACTATAGTTTAAAGTCAAATTATTATCTGGCCTGAAAAAGAAGGAGAGGCTGTGAAGGAGGAAGAGTAGGTAGAAGAGAAGGAGAAAGAGAAGAAAATTATACTGGCTAAATGAACACTCTTGAATATTCCATATACCTCATTTGCTTGGATTGCTTGAGTAGTATTCAAACCTTACTAGGATATATTTTGCTATTATGCCACATTGGATTATATATGTCCTGAATTTGAGTGAACTTTGATAATTCGAAGCCCTAAAATCTTCAAACGACTGCTCACCAAAATGTAATGAGAAAATATTGTCTTATGAGAAATCTGTACATTTTTTTTTTGCAGTAAGTTGTCAAATTTTATTAGAAAATGTGAAGATGGACAAAAGTATGCGTGTAGGTTCCCTTTGTACACTTTAGTGTTGACAATAATAATAATTTTTCATGGGGCAGCAAATTTACCTACAACTTAAAAGGGACTAACCAGAATATTGCTCTGGGCATCCCATGGTAGTCACAAAATACTTTCAATCCTCAAATAAAGCCAATTGCCAACATGTCTGTTTACACAATGTAACCTGACATGGTCTCCACTGGGACTAGGGGTGAAGGAGCTGGAGACCAAGACGGCTCAACCTTGTCGTGCTTTGCCAGAAGAAAACAATGAACTGCTCAACCTCAGAGACACAAAGGCTCTTTTGATTTAGTTCCAAATAAGCTAAGCTCTTTGGCATAAAATAAACCCTTTTGCAAGCATTCTGTAACAACAATCATTTCCCAGGTTTGTTGTAATCATAATTCTCCACAAGACCTCAGTAAGCTTAAAAAGTATTTCCAAATCTTTCCTGGAGGAATAGGCTTTTCTCTATATTCATTCTGGGGGAGAGCATACCTGTACTTGTCATGGTTTTGCATTTGAAAGTAGTAAAGATGGGCCCATTTTTTTTTCCTTTTTAAAAAATTCATAATGCTCATCTTTCTTTCCATATTTTAAAGAATGCAATTGCTTTATTTCTAAAGCTGTGCTTTAAACAAATCCAAATCGTGGGATTCTAGAATTTAAACATCTTTTATATGTTTGGGAAGTATGCAAATGAAGGGATTGGTGGGCTCATGTTACTACAAAAGTGAAATAAAGTCACCAGCCGTGAAAATACAAGATAAAATGAACAACAAAAGGAAGCAGTGGCAGAGAAACAAAGAGAGAAGCTGAAGGAGGTTGTGAATATTTATCCTGGCAGAGAGGACAGGACCAGGACCACAAATACTGGGATGGAATGCTAAAACTGTGAGAGGGAAAGAGAATCCTGATAAAATGTGGGTAAAAAATGTTCTGACAGGGGGAATTGGATTCAGAAGTACTGTCCTAAGGGAAACGGTAGAAAATCCATTACTCAGTGCACATGTAACAGAACAGGACCTGGCCTGGAAACTATGTTGTAGGTAGTGATTCTGTATCAGCTATTGGGGAAAAGAGTGAAGAAGCTTTGGGAGCGAGCTTATTTCTGTCACTATTTTTGATCAGTTTGAAAGAATTTGACCATTTTTGAACAGATACACCTGGAAAAAATGAGACCTAGAGAACTTTGTATAAAAGAAAGTGGTAGGGGGAGTGTCATAGGCAGTGCATTTCCCAGGATGGATGGGCCCAGAGGCAATTATCAGGAGAGTAGGAAGTCAGACGCAGTCATGCCATGAGTCCTGGTGAACTGAGCAGTACCCTGGCAATCACAGGTTATGTCCAGATGACTCTGAGATTGTCCCTGTCTGTTGGAATTCCCTTCTGTTTCTCTGAAATAGATACTAGCTTTTTCAGTTGGCTGAAGTTTCCCTGATAGATAGGAGCTCTTATAAATGATAGGATATAAAGACTAAAGAACCAATTTTCTCATTACTTGTATTTCTCATAAATGTGTAGGGGTAATATTTCCCTTGAGTGATTTGACACATTATAGTAGAATCAGATATTTATATCAATAAATGTAACCTGAAGTCTCACTCTGATTTACCTACTATGGCTGCATGGTTCAACAGAGTATGCGCCAAAAGCATCTCATCGGATTCAGGCAGAGCGCGGTAGAGGAGGCATGAGGTTGGAAGAACACCACTTGTTGCTGTGGGACTCCTGGCATCTGTCATAATTTCTCTGAGGCAGTTTTTAAATATTGAAATGTATTAGTGACTGTCTGAGAGGAATTCTGAAAAGATTAGGTATACATAAATAGGATCTCCACTAATACTTCCAACTCTAGAAGCTTGTTCTCACAGGTTCATTATGGGATTTATATGAATACATTTGTAAATTCTGTCTTATGAACATTTCCATCTCTAGTACTCAGTTTTATCCATCTGTAAAATCATGGATTAGGAAGAGAGACTGATACCAGTATATTCCATATTGTCAAAAGATCCTATTATGCTTTTGGTGGCAATGTCAATTACTGTAGCAAATTTGAAAGGTAATTTGTTCATGACCCAAACAAAAATGCATATATCCTAAGCTCCAACAGTGCTGCTTAAACATTATTAGTCTTTTGGAGCCTTTATTGCCAAATTATACCAGAAATAAACAAGAAAGGAACGAATTAAGTAACATTGCTCAAACCTGTTGACTATGGAACCCTTGTTTAAGAAAGCATCTCTTGTAACAACTGTGTAGTGGAATATGTTTTGGGAAAAGCTGATCTGGGGAGTAGGCAAAATTTGTGTGTAAGAATGGAGGAACTCAAACTTCTAAATTATGAATAAATGAATAAATGAATGAATGATATTGTCCCATTTGATCAAACTTAACAAACTTAAGAAGTAGGTGTTAGTGTCCCATTTTTAAAAAGCAAAGCTGCCATAGGTTTAGTCGTCTTCCCAGAACAACACAGGTCATAGTGGTAAATCCAGACTTCATTCCCAGGTCTATGCTTTTCTCTCTCTTCTATACTCTTTTCATATGCTCTACTGGAGAAGGAGGTCCTACTGGGGCAGTGGGAGTCCGTGAGAGAATCTGCAGTCCTGAGGGGATGTTAAGGATAATTAAGAATTTATAAAACCATAAGTGAATTTAAAATGGTGCAGACAGAGCTAGTCGTCAGTTTTTGATATCTATTCGGCAACATGACACTTAATTTTTTTTTAATAAATGGAAGAAAAATTTACATCACATAGAAGTTGATAAATACGTCAAGGTGATAATTCTAAGTTAAGAAGACTGAAAAAGTCTAAATATAAATGAATCAGTGTCTGAGATTTACTAAATACTAAATACATGTAGATAAATAAATAGATAACATAAGACTAGCAGCCATTTATTCAGTGCCTACTTCATCCCAGATCCTCAGATAGATACTTTACTCACCTTATGTCAGACAACTTAGATGGAAAACTCCATGATAAATCTTTGCATCTCCGCTTTAGGGATAAGCTGAGACACAGAGGAGTTAAGCGTCTCTCAGTAAATGAGCTAAGATTTGAACTCAGCTCCAATGAGTTTCAAATTCCCTGTGCATTTTACTATAATGCGTTATAATATGGGGAAGAAAAGACTTTTAAAAGTGGATGTAAGGGAATGTCACTGTGATGTTATTTACAAATTCACTTTATGCTGTGAAGTAATGGGATTTAAGTGTCATCTGGGTTTTCAGTGTGTGCGTGTGTGTGTGTGTGTGTGTGTGAGAGAGAGAGAGAGAGAGAGAGAGGAAGGGAGGAGAGGGCAAGGAACGGAAGAAGAAAGGAGGGAAGGAGGGAGAAGAAGGGAGAGAAGAGACTTCCATTTTATAGGAGGCTCTTTACACATTGTTCATGTTAATTTTGAAGGGAGATGGCTAGTGACCCACCTTGTGGAAGGTAGTAGGTTAATAGTGGTGGATTTTCAAAGCTGGAACCTCTCTTTTGCAATTGGGGGCATTTCATTCAGAAGTACATCGTGCATCTTGGCTCCCACCTTTTAAATTAAATTTCCTTATTACTTTTTAAGTAGCTTGTCATGGATTATTGAGTATTTACTGTATGTTTATACTGTAATTCTCTGAAATGACATATAGTAATTGCTTTAGCTACTGCATCTGATGTCTAATTACTGTGAATGCATGTAAAGAAGTAATTAAATGGAAAAAATAAACTTTTTTTCATAACATCATATTGCAGATTAAGCAGAGGATGTTAGTTCTTTCTCTGATTTTTGGTGAAAACAAGTAAGCTCACTTGCTAGTGAAATGATAAACAAGCTGCAAGGGTAAATTGATTTAGGGCGTGGCTTACTCATATGTTCCAGCTAAGTTCACTGAAGACGGCAGAACAACCCTGAACCTGAGCACGAGCTCTGAAGGCATGCTGACCTCCTCCACACCTTGAAGACAAGCCAAGGCTTTTCCTGTTCAGCATGTTCCTCCTTCACCTTATAATTCGGATCCAGAATCCAACAGAACATCTCAAGGCACTTTGCATAAAACTGGCGTCTAGACATTTCTGGTCCAGTTGCGCAGACAAAACAACAACAAAAACCATTTCAAATGTCAAACACACAAAGAAACATTTTAGCAAATATTTACTTCAATTTTGCAGAGTCTGTTTATTTTCAAGTGATTTGCAAATCAGCAGCTCTTCGCTTTTATGGATTATGTAAACTATTAAGAGCAAGATGGTGATAGAAACTGTGTATACAAAGCTGGAGTAAGAGAAGCAGGGATGAGGTCTATTTTCACATCAAAAACATCAGCACTATACTGGTTAGGCAATGCCAAAAATCGTCAAATGGCCTCTTTCCACGGGAAAAAGAATCACAGCAGGATGGACTTAAAGCAAGATCCGAAATTAAAGACTGCATTATTCCTCTCATCTTCCAAGGGCAGGTGAACGCAGAGGGGCATTTGCAACCACTGAGATAATAATAAAGGCAGACACAAAGAGCCCATTGCAATCTTGCTGGCTGTAAAGTTTAAGTTGATCCAATCTTTTTCTGACCTTTTGAATTGCCAATTGGAAAAACGCACACAAATGGCCCTCAGCTGAGAAGCAGCTCAGTGCGAGTTCTGGACAACCTGTGGTCATCCCCTTGAGCAAGGGGTTTGAAAAGGGACACGATCTGTATCTGGCCCCTCAGAACAGGCGACTTTCCACTTAGTGGTCTGGTCAGGAAGTGTGTCTCAGACTGCCATCAGGTTTAAACTAGACTCCATTTTTTATTTCCCTTTTGGGTGCAATAGAAATACTCCTTGACTGCCCCCAGGCTGGCAGATCTGACACTGCAAGAAGCCGAAAGTCTGAATTTATCAATCAGTTTTATTAGTGTGAACAAAGCTGGCTTTTCACCTGCATCACTACTGGGTAAAATTAATATTAAGACATCAGGAGAAAGCATCTTTGGGCTACAGAGAGAATAGGAATGGGGAAGGGGAATTCTTGGAATTCTATAGCAGTTCTTGGCAAGCTTTCAGATTTATAATCTTTTCCTCTTATGCAGATGCTCAATATGTAAACTTTAAAAACAGCCAGCACCCAGTCATTCAAGGTTTTCTGCATTAGCCCCATTTTTCAGTTCTCTCAAGTAACTCTTTGTGGGAAGATTCTTGGGAAGCATAATTTTAGAAACCTTGCGTTTTTAATTAATGTATTTATTTATTTGTGATTATTTGGCAGGATGTTTATTCATGTATTCAATCAACAAACATCTTTTTCCCTCCAGTTTTTTGAGAAACAACTGACATGTGTCACTAAAAGTTTAAGGCTTGCAGCATGATGCTTTGATTGTATTGGCCACTGAGCTAGGAAGCTAATATTACTTTCTTTAAGGCCAAAGGATGATGCTCATCTTCCGCAAAGACATTTGATCTGGTCATCTATGAAAAGGGGACTTCCTAGGCAGTCTGGATGGAGAGACTTGTTTACGTATTACTTTTTTCCTATTTGTTACAAAATGGAGCTATTAAAGTTTAACTTATTAGGTTCAAGATCGAAAGGGACCTGTGAACATGAAGCTAGTCAGCATTCTAGCTCATTATATTGGTCAGATAACAATATGTACCTTGAATTTCTCCAAATTCTGTGAATTGAATTTGATGCTTTCATGTTCATCATTTGGTAAGTAATAATGATTGCTAACATAGATGCCATGCTTTCTGGCACTCTCTTTGACATGTATATATGTAAGTTATGTGTTATTATCATTTTACACACAAGTCACCTAGAACAAAGAAAGCCTTGAGAATTTTGCAAGGTCACACAATGGTAGCACATGATAATGGCAAGATCTGACACTGGGCAGATTAGCTACACAGCCTGGATTCATAACCACTTTAAGTTGGCTCCAGGGATATGATCTAATAAAAAGAGACCAACCCTACAGAAGCAGTACCCAAAGAACCAGGATTTGGAGGCAATAAAGGTGGTAGCTGCAGATTTGAATGAATTGAGATGCTTGAGGATAGTTGTTTTACTCTTTTCTCTCCTCCAACCGTTCCTCCTGTCACACCAGCCCACACCGACCCACATTAAAAAAAAAAAAAAAAAAAAAAAAAAAATTCTTCATTTAGATTAAAACTGAACTTCCATCATTAGAGATTAATTTATATTATATTATAATAGATTATTATAAACTGTTATAGGTTAACAGCAATATGTTATGCATTTTAATTTAGGATAAATGGATTTTGATTATTTTGATTCATGTGAACCAGCATTATTGGATATATACTGGATTATAGCAACTGTGCTAAGATTGGTGCATGTACAGAGAAAGTTGGATGAACCTACAGAAAACTCACACAAACACAAAAGGGTATCTTTACAACCAAGCTTTTGAGGATTCCACAGCCTCACCAGTTTTAGGTTAGAGTATATATAACTGGAGGAAAAGTACTCAAAATATAATGCATATGTTAAATCATGTGAATAGAAAAAGTCTCATTTAGCTTGGAGATGATAGTTGATGGTGGTGGAGTTTAGTGGGGAAGCTTCTTAGAAAAAGTGAAATTGAAATTGAGCCATGAGAGAAAGATTTTTGTCAGGTGTGAGGAACTATTATCAGGGGTCCTAAGCTTTAGAAACAAGATTTGGCCAAAGATAAGGCTGGCAGAATGCCATAGTTTTACTGTGTGTCTTGTGATCTTATTTTCATAATGATATGATATGCTTTAGTCTGTTATCAGTCCAGGGACATCTGTGGGTAACAGAAACCATTCTAGCTATTGAGGAGTCAATTAATTACTCACAGAACGGGTTGAAAGACTTTAAGGGCAAGCTCCAGAGTGGGCCTCCAAGACTGATTTCCATCAACACCACAGAGCTGGTCTTCCCAGGGAACTGTTTCCCTGGCCACAAAGAGGAAACTGGGGAAACTTAAAACTCCACCTTGGCTCTGATCAGAGAATCAGTAAACTGCTTCTAAATTTGTTGGATTCAGGGTCACGTCTTGTAGGTACTCTCTACTCAAGCCAGTATGGCTTTCTGGAGCACTTCCTCTGTTCCCATACAAGTCAGTCTGTAAGTCAAGTTTCCAAATAGTGAATCTAACTGGTAGACCCTAGTGGAATCTAGACCCCTCAATGCGAGGGAATCTGGAAGTGTGATTTTTTACCCCTATGGCCTCTGATGTACAGGAAGAGTCATGAAAAGGAGACTGGAATAGATTGTTAAGCAAATCTACGCTATTTGCCCACAATCACTGTCTGAGAACTAACCACCATGTCAACATAGTATCCTTAAAATCATTGAAAAGAGGCTTTTGGAGAATTTCTTCTCCATGTGGGTTGGAGGAGATGTCTGTAAATTAGAGATGTCACATGCCATACCAAACATTGCTAATTGATCCTTGCACTTTTCCCACTGAGCCCCATTAAGCAACCTCCAAATATTTTCAACCAACTTCCAAAAAATTGCTCCCAAATTTGACACATTAGATAAAAATCTATTTGATGTTCCTGGCCAGGGATATGGACTGTATAAAGACAGGCCAGAGGGAATCAGAATATGGCACAGACAAATTGGGGAGGCTAGCAAAACAAAGGACTAAGATGTGCCTCCTCACAATTTTGTTTAAGGCTAACCACAGAAAGAATAGTTACTGTTTAATTCACTAAAATTATTTATACCTTCCTCAACCAAGGAACATAATTTCTGAGATCTTGGCTAGAGCTTTCTACAGCAATAGAAAAAGTGCCATTATGACCTAGACAGAGCGAATGCATCTAATTTAACTATGCCTGCATAATTGCTGGCAGTAAGCAGCATTCCTGCAATTAGGGCTCATCAGCCAGGCTGGCAAGTTCCCAGGACAGTGCTAGTGAATTCCATCGAGCCTGTGGAGAGAGCAGGGGCTGGGTGACATTGTTGGGCCTCTTTCATTTGAGTTACAAGAGGAGCCACGTCTGGACCGTGTGCATAATTGTTTGTTTGCTTTTTGTCACATTTGGAACCAATGTAAATAAACCCAATCTGTAAAAGAGAAAGCAAAAGCCCAAAGCACCTGGAGGGTTTTGATGGAACTCAGTAAACTGAAAGCTTGTTGGCAGCCATGAGGGGGAAAATGACAAACGCCGCACTAGTGGGAATGAGAAAATGGATTGAATGGTCACTCCCTGATGGAGCTCCATTTGTAATTTTCTTAAAAGATAATAAGGACCCAGGAAGACACAGTTTCTGGAATGGAAGGAAAAGGTGATCTGCCCTGGAAATGTTCTAATTGCTGTATATGAAATGCAAAATACCTGCCTTAAAAAAAAATGAGTTGGCATTAAGGAATTTGTTGAAAAAGGGAAATAAATTGAGGTGTTAGTGTAGATAGAGAATGCAAATTCGTAATGAAACAAAGACCCCATTTGCAAGATTGTGACACAGAAGGTCTGGTACAGAGTGCTGTCTCCAGCACTGCTGTACAGGAGGGCTTGGGCTCAGGAGCGGGAAGCTGACTGAGGAAGAGTATAGATGACTTACCTAGGAATAGCCTTTGCAGAGCTTTGTGCATAAGATTAAAACATTTAAAAAAGTATTTGTTTGCATGAAAGAATGGAAGAGAGAAACTTTATGTAAGTCACTTTTCTCCCCTCCCTTACAACTGAATATCCTTTTGATCCTTCTGTTGGTGGCTTTTTGATTCCAGATAGCTTGAGAATTTGCTCAAGAATTTGGAAAGTGGCAGCTTGTAACAATTTTGTCTCCATAAGCCACAGCCTTCCGTTTTATTAACCTTTACCCTCTCCATCAGAAGACCCACACCACTGTGCCCTTCCCCTTCAGAAATTCAGTGACCACTTACTCCCTGTCCTTATCTCACAAATATTTTGTTTTCTGGAAATAATCGAATACCACTCCTTTGTACTTTGTGAATTTTTAACTACAGTATTTCCCTCAGAAGTATCTCTTGTTATAGGAGCTGTGAAGGATAAATTTTTAATCTTTTAATATTCTTTTTAGTATCACCGTTTCCCTCTTTCTTTTCCACACATAGTTTTGAGCAAATATGTCATACTGTGTGGTGACAGAGAAAGTACCATGTAGACAGTGTCTTCAAGGAGATCATATCTAGTGGAAGAGAAAGGCAAATTTGAGAAACCCATAGTACAAGGTGATAGGGCCTACAGTTAAAGTTGGAACCAGTGCTAAGGGAGAGTCAGGAAACTTTCCCCTGCCCCTGAACATCTTTGGGGAAAGTAATATCTGAACTGAAGCTTAGTCTGAGCATGGTTAAGGCAATGAAGAGAAAAGTGGTCTGTCAAAGATGAGACATGAAAATGTGGAGACCAGAGGGCACAGACATATGGGCAAACAGTACAAACACTGAGGATTTCACTTCACCTATAGCCCCAGGCTTCCCTGGAGGTGAAGGAGAAATGTTTAGCTATTAAAATCAGGTAGGGCTGCATCAAGACGGTTTGCATGTACCTCCTTGAGAAGTTCTGACTTTGTTTTAAAGGGTGTTGGGAATCCACTGAAGGAATTAGAGCTAGAGAATGATTGAGCAACAGCATTTTGATACACTCTCCACTAGTGCTTGAATCTGAAATTCCTACAATCACACCCTCTTCCTTGTGTCATTGTGTTTCTATGGAAAAACAGTTGCCTGCAGACAAAAACAGGGGCCATGGCTGAGGATCTCTGCAAAACTCAATGTAAAGCAGTACTAAACCAATATCTTTACTACAGAATTGCTCAGAGCCTTTATTGGGCTAATGTGCGTGGAAGGACTCCAAAAGGGGAGATTTACAATGAAATGGAAGTAGAAGAATTAATTTTCCAAGAAAAACACATTGCAAGTCATTTTTTCCAGGACCGCTCTTTAGAAACCCAGGACGTTGTCTAGGATTTTTAACTTGTTAGATCTGAGAGAAACGATGTTCAAAGGGGTGTTTTTATGTTTTAAACTTGTAATTTTTCAAGTTTTTGTACAAACGCGAGGAGAGAGGGGTTAATATAATGAATCTCTATATACTCCTCTCCAGATTCAGTAACTGCCAGCATTTTGCTATTTCTTCTTCATTTATCACTCCCTTCCCTACTTTATGTTGTTATATACTTTAAAGCAATTTGCTCCTCGGAAAGCATAAATGTCTGTTTGGTGGTCTCACTTTTAGTGATGCAAAGATTGATCCTCGCCTGATTCTTAGACTGACAAGATCCCATCAATCTTTTGGTGCTACTATTTCATTTATTTATAGCACTAATATTTCATTAGTGTTTGAAACCAGTGATTTTTCTCTTTCTATTATGTCTTCTATAATAAAAGATTTTGTTTCCTATAATAAAATCTACAACATTAAGATTTCCCAGGCTTATCTTATACATTCCCTGCTCTAGACTGGATTCAGCCATTTTTTCCCCCCTAAGGACTCCTGGTTCCTTTTATTTAGAGATCTCCTTCCTGGCACAAGAGAATGTTTATTTGCTGGCAGATGACTGCACTGCCCATAAACAAACTTTTAAAATTGTTATTTATTAGAATTTTGTTGGTCATTTTTGTTTCTTTTGGCAAAAACAAGAACATATATACATGCATGTGTATTTTCTTTCTGACACAAAAGCAGTATGGTATGTTTAGTTTCTATCCTTTATTGTGTTTTGTTTACTTAATGGCTTATGTCTGATATCATTCCGTATCAATACAAATAACCCTTCCTTATTTTTTTTTTTTTTTTGTGGTTTCCTAGTACTATGTTCTGTGGATAGTTTATTAAATCAGTTTTCTCTAGATGGACATTTAGTATTACTCCTGTCTTTTGCTATTACTAATAATGCCATAGTGGATAATACTGCATATATATCATTTTGTCTTTTTTTCAGTTGAACTTTGAGTTGTCTTTCAAGAAGGAGGATTATTGAGTCAAGTGGTATCAGCATGTACAATTATACTAAATATTTACCTATTCTTCTTGGGGAATCTTTGGGGGTTGTACTATTTTGCATTCCTTCCATAAAGCATGAGCAAGACTTTTCTCACACAGTCTCAAAAGCAGATATGTCATCACTGAATAGAAATTTGGTGATCTGATGGGTGAGAAACTCTGTGAAGTTTTTCTTTGGCACTTTTTTTTTTTTTTTCCATTTCTAATGATCTTGTGCATCTTTTTCACATAAGGGTCACTTGTATATTCTTCCTGAAAAACTACCTGTTCATAAGTTTTAGAAAAGAAGTTTCTTAGAGGAGGAGAGAGTTCAGTTTGCGCGTCTGATATCTTCACACCTTCAACTGATCGCCCTTTCTCTCCCATTCAAATGGGAGAGAAAGTGAAATAGGAGACCTTCACTCAAGGACTCTTAGTAACCAGGCAACAGATGAAGGTTTCCAAAACCCAGGGGGTACCATACTTAAAGAGTAAGGTCCCCTAGATGAAATTTCCCCAACTCTCCTTCTTTTTCTTTCTCTTAATTATTCTCTGTTGTTCACAGATCATAGAATTTGAAGGCAGGACAGGTTCTTTAAATCCTTAAAATCCAATACCTTGATTTGATAGATAGACCACAGTGGTGGCCAGATTCTTATTCTCTTGATCAGTTTCTTTTCCCAGTGCCACGCCATCCTCTCTCATCCTCAACTGGGTCCACTGGTAATAAAAACAGTATTACTTAACTCTTCTTGTATTAAACAAGAAAGAGGAAAGATAAACATCTCTTTCCTGGGTGGTAACACTTCCTAGCCATACCCTATTACAAATTCACATCTTCTAATGTGTATGTGAGCTGTTAAAAATGCCCCTCCTCCCAATTCTAAATGTCTGGATATTCCTGCAGTCTCCTTGTGTTTATTTTAGCATATAATTTGCCTTTATTCCCAAGGTGGGGGGGCGGGTGTCAATGAAATATACTTATAGCTTTTCAATGTGTTGATTATGGCATGCTATTGAATGTCAAGAAGAACAAAGAACATCTCAATTTAAATATAACATTACTAAGAAAATCACATATTTGGGGGAATTAAAAAATACAGTCACTAAAATCTAAGAGTTTGCAATCTAGTTGGGAAGATGAGGTAACTGAAGGAAAATTTTCTAATGCAGTGCAGAGGATGACTGTCATCATGAATACTACCAAGTTAATGAGATTAATGCAGAGTACCATACGGGACCAACAAGTGGAGAATGTAGGCTAAGCAGTTAGACTTCTTGTATTTATTTAAAGTCCAGCTGTGTTACTCATTTTATCTCTGTGAACTTTAGTTTCTCATCTGCAAATGGAGATTAAGCAGAATCTCTACGTCTTAGTGTTCTAGGAGACTTCCATCAGAGCATGTAAGTGCCTGGTAGGGAAAGCACAACACACGTCCACCATAACTGTTAAAGTGGCTTAGAGAAGTTAAAAAAAAAAAAAAAATTGAGGGGAGGGTACCTGAAAACAATTATTAGATTCAGTCATTAGCAAGTCTCAGGTGACTTCCAATAGGGCAGTTTCCTTTTCACCAAGTGAAAAGGCAGGAAGGCAAAATGCAGCAGGTTAAGGGGTAAATAGGCAATAAATACTTGCCATAGAGAAATCAATACAAGCAGAAATCAATAGAGCCAAGGAAGTTCATCTATTTGAGATATTGGAGAGCAAAAATAAAATAGTAAAATAAAGCAAAATGATAATGGGATAAAACAGGTTTTCTGTCATTTAAAGAAAGGATAGTGCTTGAGAGCAAAAGCCATTTAACTGACAAGGGTGAGAGAGCACAGTTTGGTGAAACTGAGGGTGCTTTAGGTTAATGCCCTGAGAGTCTTGAGTGAAACTCAAGGGAGGCTCATTCTTAAGAGCAGTATGCCATCAGATTTATATCCTGCAGGATCAAGGGCATTTTCTTGCTAGACGGAGTAGCTTCCCACTATATCTAAAGCTAAAGAACCAGAAAGAATTATATGACCCTGACTAAAGGTTTCACAAAGCTGTGGCATTAATGAATTAAGTTGCAGGACCTTAAAATGTGTTTAGCTGTCATTTGAACAAACCGTCTTGAGTACAGATTAGGTCTGTATGGCCTGCTGCTGGGAACATAGCTGGCATCCTTGTGCTGACTGAGGACATCGGTAGGGAAGAACTAAGTACGGCAAGTATCAAATGTGGTTATTTATGCCAACATAGACGTATTTGAGCAATATAAAAATAATTATCTCTTGATTCTGGCTTCAGTACAAAAAGTGGCCTAGAATCTAAAATCTCTTGTTTACATTTCAGAAATATTCTTCTGTCTTACAATGAGTTTGAGAGGCTTGGATTATCATATTCTTTAATGTCAAAGTCCTATTTTAACAGCAATTATAAAATACAGTAACTAGCAGATGTCCATTCTTCCAGGCTGTTGTGATGAGTCAAAACAAATCTATCATAACAATTGTAATAAACTGTGTAATCTGCTCAGTGAAGCAAGAAAAATATACAGAACACAGACAATATCCAGAGGGTCATAATTACAGTAGTTATAATGAGAGAGTTATAATAGCCTTGCATGGCTATAAATGGGAGGTCTTTTGAACCAGATCATAGATACAATTCTAGTTTACCACGGAGGGATTTTCCTTAAATTCTCTGATTCTCAGTTTCTCCATCTTTGAGATGGAAATAATAATCCATAACCTTCAGGATTAGTGAGATAATGAAGGATGATGAATGCATGAATACAGTGTGCTTGCCATGTAAGGTAGTACCTTACTTCTTAAGAAATGCATGGATCTCTCTGGTTGCTTTTCCCACTTCGTTTACTTAATCTCCAAATTTTGATCTCAACTCCATCTGTTGGGCTGCCATCCAAAATTACTGTTGAAAAATGCTTTGGATGGCACATTGTTGAGGACAGTCACTCTGCCCTCCAGGAAGTCCAAACCAAAGTTCTCTCTCCATCTCTGGGATAAGACACTAGCCCTCCGGGCTGGTACTAAATGTCCTGGCTGTAGTCACTGGTTTACATACAGTTGGTTTTCTTGTTTTATTTTGCCTTTTTTTTTTTTTTTCAGATTTTTAAAGGAAGTTTATAATCTGGTTGCTGCATTTAGGAACTGAGATGGAGGAAAAGAAGACATACATTCCCTGGTTTATTCACACATTACAGCTACACCATTAGTTAACTGGCCTGGGTATTCACATGCATGACAAAGTGTGACTCCCCTTTTTCTTGTCCGAGAATATGTATTTGAGTTGGCATATTATGGGAAAATACTCACTTCGTGTGCTTTTGGCTGGTTGAAGCATACAGGACTGGAAATACCTGGCAACTCGGCTTATGAATTTGGAGGGTCATTTTGTATCTGTTCCTGCTCTAAGTCATTTTCAATTATAGACCGGAACATCTACTGAAAATAAAATTTAAAAATTAACAGTAATATTTAAAATTTCTCATATGCCTCTTTTCAAGTATGTCTGAATGTCTAATCTAAGTCTTAGGTTATAATTGAAGCCTTAGCCTTAAATGCTTTCTCTGATTTCCTAAAATGGTTTTGCTGCATTTCCCTGCCTCCTGAGTAGATCCTTGCCTTAGAAAACTCATCTGCCAAAAGACATTCCTGTGGCGATACACTGCCAAGCGGGGAAACAAAAAATAGTAAACATTAGAGGCATTTTTACTGCTAACGACCCGGAGGCAACAATCTTATCTCTAAGTCTGTAACACAAGCAAATTAATCTAATTTGCATGCCATCTGAACAGAGTATGGGTTTTGATAGCTCTGAATCATCTCAAGTGAAAATTGGATTAGCAATGTGGTTCAATTTTGGCCAGTAAAAGAGAGGAGGAAGTGTGTTTAAATAATTTTAAATGTAAAAGAATACAAGTAATGGGAAAACATGGAGATCTCTCTTTAAATAAAAGTAGTTCCTGTTCTATAACAATGATATAAGACGTTATAACAACCTACAGCCTAACTTGATAAAGCAATGGGGTTAAAAGTCAATTTTTCTGGAACCGAATATAACTTTGGATCTTAAACACCCTCATGGATCTATAACAGGCATGAAAATATTCATTGGTCACTGTACCTAGAGCTTAATATAAGTCACGGAGGCAGATGATGGATGAAATCCCTACAGATTTTACCTTGTGCTGTGCTTGCCTACATGTTTAATTTATGTAGAGCTCTTTGGGGAATATTGACTACCTTTGCCAAAGACACATTTTTTTTTTAGTTCATCATGTCTTTTATCAGTGTTATCACTTAGGAAAGTGGTATGACTGTTATATCAATATCTTATATAAACAGGGGTTGTGTCTAGTGACAAAAAGAACTTTAATCACCGGACCTGTGCTCTGTTTTTATTTTATTTATCTCACGGATGCTTAGTATTCCACTGAGTTTCAAACTGCATTTATTTTTCACATGTAAACATCTCTCAAAAGAGATCACTTTTTACCATATCTCAGTTTGATCCCACCATCAGCACCCCCAAAGCCCTCTCCCCTAAAAGTAAAAGGTGAAATATACCAAGTGAATTGCAGTCTGCCTTGGTAAACAAAACTTAATTTAATAATTAAACCACATTGGGCGCCTGGGTGGCTCAGTGGGTTCAGCCTCTGCCTTCAGCTCAGGTCATGATCCCAGGATCCTGGGATTGAGCCCCACATCAGACTCTCTGCTCAGCAGGGAGTCTGCTTCCCTTCCTCTCTCTCTGCCTGCCTCTCTGCCTACTTGTGATCTCTGTCAAATAAATAAATAAAAATCTTTAAAAAAAAATAATTAAAACACATTGACTCAGGCTTCCCAACATACCTGTTCTAGGAGAGAAAACACTAGGATAATGTTTTACTTCTTTTGATGACTAATCTCTGAAGTCATTTAGAGACTTCTGCTTCAGTTTACTGTTGAAGGCAATCATGTAAAGTCCAGCCCAGTTTGAAAGAGAGAGAAAATAGACTCTACCTTTCACTGGAGAAATGTCAATGTTACATGGTAAGAAATGAATGTGGGATGGGTTATATATTGGTTCAGCCTTTGAAAAATACAATCTGCCACCTCAGGGCTCCCACCTTGCTAAATTTAAACCATCGCTTTCCTCCTTGGCTGTTAGCCTTGTGCAGTGAACAACCTTCATAGTCATACATGGTGGCCTCGATGAAGGGATCAAAAAGGCCTTGTTTGGCACCAGTTATCCCACTCTTCAGCTATGTGACTTAGGAGAGTTACTTGAAATTTCCAAATCTAAATTTCCATACAGTATTGCAGTAAAAAGTAAATGGGGGAATATTTAATGTGAATAGCACAATGATAATATAGACGACCGCTTACCCTTATAGGTGCAAATCTACTGTGTTGAACCATATGAAATTGCCATATCTGAAGTTAAAAATGGTGAACCATTTTTATGGTTCAACCTAATACATTTTTTATGGATAAATAATTGGGTCAATATTTTATTCTGTTAAATCATAAATTATCCCAAATTGCATAGAAAATGTATTTCTATAGATATTTCTGAATTTAAATAGACATAAGTAATACTAGAAAGTAAAAGAAAAACTGCTGCAAATGCAATTGCAAATGTGCCTTTGGATTCCTCATATCCACTCCTAGTATAGTTCTTATGCATATGAGAACCTCTCCTAATATCATCACATTTTTAATTGGGCTAAGGTTGACAGTTGGCCAGAGAAAGAGAACAGATAAGTTTGCCACTTCTTTTCTTATCCGTTCTTCCCCTCTCAAACTGAAGAAGTTTCCAAACAGCTTACTCTGTTTTTTTGTTTGGTTTTGTTTTATTGGTTTCTTTCTTTCTTTCTTTCTTTTTTTTTAATAACACCTAAAAGGCCAATCATTAGCTCAACTTTCTTCATTTTGGGCATCAAGATTTGAACTCATATCTTCAGAAGTGACAGACCAGCTGATTAATCCATTGTATTTCCCTGGCTCTCTGCCTAGTTTTGCACATTTAGAATGATTTACAGTATTGAAATTTTTCACATTATTCAGCATTGGCAATCCATCATCTGAGCAAATTATACCTCTAGCCTCCCATCAGTCCAGACGTGTTCAGATAATGAAGCTTCTCCAAAGCTTCAGTCATCTCAAAAAAAGAAAGGTGCAGAATTCACAAAGGTTTGTTAGAAGCATATTACAAAGTCAGAAAGTTTCTCCTACCTGAAAAGTTTTTTGTTTTGTTTTAGAGCAAGAGGAAGAAATAAAATGTTGTCAGTTAAGTCACTTCTTCAAAAAGGATAAATAAGAAAAAAAAATGGACATATAGGAAGGTGGAAAAATGGATTATTATTTTATTTTCTTCTTACTTGATACTTTGGTATGTTTCTATTTACATTGAGACATTATTAACTATTTAAAGGGTTATCTCTTCTTGTTGCATTGATAAGTGACCCATCATCAAAGAGCAAAATTTAAAAAAAATTGAAAGATTCACAGTGATGCATTTATGGAAGAACAAATCCCTCTGAAATCTCAGAGTCCATGATGGCCAGTTCTTGGGGAGGTTTGTAATATATATGAGTTCTCTCTGTGAACACTTTTCCCCACACATTTCAGCTTGCCAAGAATAGTCTGGATTACTCCTGTTGTTCCAGCAGCCTGTCTTATTGTTCCCTTTTCACTCTCAAAAGTAACCAGATATGGGCAATGATGTATAACATCTCTCTCCCCTTGAAAATTATAGTGCCCTCTTCTTGCTTTGGAGAAAAGAAAGAGAAAAACAAAGGGATCCATTCATAACCAAATTAGATTAGATGCCTCCAATTAAAAGGATCTCAATATTGCTAAAGGAGAACATAAAAATAAGTTTAACATAAGGAGAGAGGATTTATAATGATGTTTTAACAATTTGCTCAAAAATTAGTAATGAAGAGACAAGTGGTAATATTTCCATTCTTTGAAACTACTAAGATACAATTAATGAACAATGCAAATCACAATTAATTAGTCATTAAAATCAAACCCTTCAGTTAAAACTTTTTCCCTCTTCTAACTACTGATTTGGTGTTTCTGTCATCTCTCTGCTAAACCCAGAAAGTGTCCTCCAACCACTTTCTATATTCAAGACTTACAAAGTCTTTCTTACAAAGAAATCCTTAGAATACTGAAGTACTCTTCCTAGTTAACCATTTCTATATGATTTTTTTTCAGTTTCCTTTCATTCTGGTTTTTTTTTTTTTTTCAGTGCCTGTTGATTAAATTCAGTAAAGATTGATTAAATTAAATTGGTAATACTTCTCATATAATATGATACTCCAATCTGTAGATGGTTTTATGAAGCTTAGGTGCTATGTTTGTTCTCCCCATGTAGCAAAGTCTGTGTGATATAAAAAAGAGCTAATAACATTGCTTTGATACTCGCTGAAAATTTCATTTTCTTAGTCAACACAAATTTCAAGAGGTAGTTATAGCAATTCCCATATTATAAAGTGAGGAAATTGAGCCCAGAGAAATTAGATAAAATGCTAAAGATCACTCAAGTAAGAAGTTAAATAGAATATAGGACTTTAATCTAGATCTGCCTGATTCCAAAGCCCATATTCTTAGGTATTCTAAACTTATACACATGCTTTTTTCAGATGGAGTATATTCCCATTAAATTCCTTATAATTAGCATCATTGAATTTTTTAAAAATCTTATCAGGGTTTTTGGCTTTAAGTTCTCCCACCCTGCATATTGGATATCTCTTCTAGCATTTAATCACCTGCTCATATGTTCATTTTATTGCTAGTGCCCTTATCCAAATCCCCATGAACATACACAATAACTCATGGTTGAAGAAAGGAGTCAGCATCTCTACTATGAGATTTCTCTGCATAGTGGTGTGGATAAACACTTCTGTATATATACTAACATATTGAATCAGGTTGACTTAATTGTTATGACTTGATCTATATTTTTCGTATTTATTTCAAAGGTATTATTTTGGAATATTTAGTAGAATGCTCTTTAAGCATTTTACACTAAATCTTGATGCTTAGACCAATAATTCTTATCTTCACCCCCCCATTCATTCATCTATTCTCTGGAGAAAACAAACAAGCAAACAAGCAAACCCATCAACAAATAAACTCTCTTGTTAAGTGATAAGAGAATTGGGGCGCCTGGGTGGCTCAGTGGGTTAAAGCCTCTGCCTTCGGCTCAGGTCATGATCCCGGGGTCCTGGGATCGAGTCCCGCATCGGGCTCTCTGCTCAGCAGGGAGCCTGCTTCCCCCACTCTCTCTGCCTGCCTCTCTGCCTACTTGTGATCTGTCTGTCAAATAAATAAATAAAATCTTTTAAAAAAAAGTGATAAGAGAATTGAATGTGTCTGTCATTTGCTAGCTATGTATCCTTGGGCAAACTACTTCTTTCCATAAATCTCTGGTTTCTTATAAAATGGAGATAAGGAAATTTGTGTGGCTGGAATGCAGTGGATATGGGGAAAATAAAGAGAGGTGATGGTAAAACGCTACTATTTGATGTGATTTGGAGTCTGTGCATGTCATTGAGTATTTTGACCAAACAGTTTATAAGATATGATTTACTAGGTTTTACAAAGTTAACTCTAGACCAGTGGTTCTCAAATCTGAACATGCACCAGAATCATCTGATTGCTTGTTTTCTTTCCTTCATATCTTGATTTCATTATCATATGAAACTGTTTCCCAAACCAATGTGAACATCTAGCAAGTAAGTGAAATTGTACAGCTTAAAGTACATTAGGTCTCCAGAAACATTTATTTTATTTTATTTCATTTCAGTGTTCCAGAATTCGTTGTTTATGCACCAAGCCCAGTGCTCCATGCAATACGTACCCTCCATAATACCCACCGCCAGGCTCCCCTCCAAAACCCTCAGTTTGTTTCTCAGAGTCCACAGTTTCTCATGCTTCATAGCCCCCTCTGATTTCCCCCAACTCAATTTTCCTCTCCATCTCCCAATGTCCTCTGTGTTATTTCTTATGCTCCACAAGTAAATGAAACCATGTGGTAACTGACTCTCTCTGCTTGACTTATTTCACTCAGCATAATCTCTTCCAGTCCTGTCCATGTTGATACAAAAGTTGGTATACATCCTCTGATGGAAGTGTAATATTCCACTGTATATATGGACCATATCATCTTAATCCATTCATCTGTTGAAGGACATCTTGGCTCTTTCCACAGTTTAGCAACTGTGGCCATTGCTGCTATGAACATTGGGGTACAGATGGCCCTTCTTTTCACTACATCTGTATCTTTGGGATAAATACCCAGTAGAGCAATTGTAGGGTCATAGGGTAGCTCTATTTTTAATTTTTTGAAGAACCTCCACACTGTTTTCCAAAGTTGCTGCACCAACTTGCATTCCCACCAACAGTGTAAGAGGGTTCCCCTTTCTCCACATCTTCTCCAACACATGTTGTTTCCTGTCCTGTTAATTTTGGCCATTCTAACTGGTGTAAGGTGGTATATTAGTGTGGTTTTGATTTGAATTTCCCCAATGGCTAATGATGACGAACATTTTTTCAAGTGTCTGTTAGCCATTTCTATGTCTTCTTTGAAGAAAAGTCTGTTCATGTCTTCTGCCCCTTTTTTGACATGATGATCTTTTTTTTGGGTGTTGAGTTTGAGGAGTTCTTTATAAAAAGAGCTAATTTGAGGGGCACCTGGGTGGCTCAGTGGGTTAAGCCTCTGCCTTCAGCTCAGGTCATGGTCTCAGGGTCCTGGGATGGAGTCCCGCGTCAGGCAAGAGCCTGCTTACCACTACCACCGCCCCCCGCCCCGCCTTTCTCTCTGCCTACTTGTGATCTCTCTTTCTCTGTTTAATAAATAAGTAAAATATTTTTTTTAAAAAATTAATTTGAACTTCTTCTACCCACTTAAGCCTCCATGTTGTATAAGTGACTCTTAATCTCACAAAACAAACTGAGGGTTGCCGGGGGCGGGGGGTTTGGGAGAAGGGGGTGGGATTATGGACATTGGGGAGGGTATGTGCTTTGGTGAGTGCTGTGAAGTGTGTAAACCTGGTGATTCACAGACCTGTACCCCTGGGGATAAAAATATATGTTTATCAAAAATAAAAAATTAAAAAAAATACAAATATCATTAAAAAAAATTAATTTGAACTCATGTCGAAACAGTCACAGCTCAATAATAACTACTCGTGTTTTTTGGTGTATCTGGTGTTTCTTACTTTCAATGCCTAGTTTTTCAAAACAAATTTGGAATTATAGCAAAATCCTTATTAAAATATACCCCCAAATAGGAAAAACCAATGCAAATATAACAAAGACATGCAATTTATTTTGATAGAATCCTAAGACACTTCCAGTGAAATTTCTAGAAAATCCAGTTTAGGGTCTGGTGGAAATTTCAGTGCTGATAGATTAGGGACAGGTCTGAAAATTCAGCTTCTGAAGTCACAGGTGATTTTTTTGTAAAAAATTATGGGCACTTAACTAATGATAAAAGTTCAATTATCATTAAAATTGGAAAAAGTTTTGATAAAAACAATGTTACTAGAAGTTCAAAGTGATGATACATAAGCAATTAGCTCTTGCTATGTCTTATACAGATTGAACTGTGAGAACTGCAGCTACATGGTGAGATTTGATTATGCCACAGCTTCCAGTGCAGCTGGCAAAGTGACAGGCTTTGTATGTAGTCATGTCTACTGGCAATTCTTGAACTGCCAGAAACTAGGGAATAACAACTGAGTAGAAGGCAGTGCTTCCACATGGCTGCGGTGATTATGGAAATGGTGTTACCGATTAAAGTATAGTAGCTTACAAGTTCATATCCTCTTTGCAAGAAGGCTTGAGGGAAAGGAGATGACGATTGAAAAATGTTGGGGGCGGGGGAGAAAAAGCTCTGAGGTTTGGTTTTGTGCCATCTTTTTCTGATGCTCATTCTTTCCTCTTTTTTCACCTGGCATCCCCAGCTGCTGAGGGATTGGGGAACATTAATCTCTAAAATGAATGGTCATTCAGTAGCAGTGGGCTATGCATAAATCACCCAGTTGACTCTCAGGAGACATAAAGCTATTTCCAGAAAGGTCACATTAAAATTTAGCCATCATAATGTGAAAAAAGCAATCACATAGGATATTCTAAGCAAACTAAGGGACATTTATTTGCCTATAATAATACCTATCTCGTTGAATTGTTGCTTGGAGACAAAATTTATGCAACGTGGGCAAAACATTAATTTATTTAGTGAAACAAACTAAAACATAGTAGATGTACCATGAAAAGGAGTTAAATCATTATGGTGAAATCCTTTTGATTTGATTCTCATCTCTGTCACTTACTTTGAATCTTAGTTTATATGTTTGTTGAATTGAGCTAATAATATTGCACAAAGTTGTTGAGAGCATTAGAAGGAATGCATATGAAATGACTAGGACATTTTATGGCAAGTACGAAGTTCCCTATAAATGGGGGTAGGGGAATGAAGGAGTAGCAGAAGAAAGAACTGGGGAGGGAAGGACTAGCTATGTGCCTAAGTAATATGTATACCTAAGAACAATGAGATAGTTTTCCTTCTTTAGTACCGTAAAAGATCTAAAGATATAAAACTATTTTGGGGTAAGTTGTCATGAAGTTTAATGGAAATTTTAAAGATTATATAACAAGCAGAGATTCAGAAGGTAATATTGGAGATTAGGAAAAGGACAAAATCCATGTAACAGATTCAGAAAATGCAAGGCATAGAAAGGAGAATGGTTGGTAACCTTGTAAGGCACGAATCATTAGCATGGAAGATTAAAAACTGCAGAGGTCAAACATGAAAGAAAGAGTTTCTATCTAATTTGGAAAGCAAAATATATGGAGGCAGAAAAGGTTTTGAAATAGGAAAAATCAAAAGAATACCAGAGGAAAGATTTTATTTGGCCAGAATAGGAAGAGTGAATTATAAGAGAAACTGAAGCAGGCAAGACCATTTATAATAGATCATTATCAAGGCCAAAGCTCACAATTATGATGCCTTTGCCAAATCTTTGAGATCACGCTCATGAAAAAGATAAATAGATACAAGTAATATGATAGTGATAGTAGCTGAAAGATAATACTTTTTGTTAAAAAAAGTATGTAGTAATTTAAATAATGTATTAGGATCTTTAAAAACAAGCACAATTAGATTTTTAAAAAGATTTTATTTGTCAGTGAGAGGGAGAGAGGGCGAAAAAGCACAAGCAGGAGGAGCAGTGGGCAGAGGGAGAAGAAGGCTCCCCAGTGATGATCAAGGAACCTGAGGCAGGACTCGATCCCAGGACCCTGGGATCATGATCTTAGCCAAAGGCAGATGCTTAACCGACTGAGATACCTGGGCGTCCCAATCAGATTTTTTTTTTTTCATTTTTCTTACTGTTAAAGCTTTCAGCTGGCTATATCTTATCCATTCACCCAAAATACATAACAATTTAAGAGAAGATACAGAAGACTCAAACTTAAAAAGTGTTTAACAGTACATACAGTTATTAATATATATCAAGTTTATATTAAAATAGAAATGTATAAGCATCCCACATTTAATCTTTAGGGATTTGAAAACTTTTGTGTTCACTTGGATTTCCTTTTTTTTTTTTTTTAAAGTACGTAGAAATAAATACAGACACATCTTCATGTAGTCATTCCTTTGTTTTTTTTTTTTAATTATTTCATTGGTTCTTATATATTAGGGTACTTAAAATTGCCATAGAGGATTGTATATACAAACCCATGCACATTTTGTATGAAATGAAATGGAAATTTCCTGCATATCCAAACCCCATAAGGGGTTTTCAGTACTTTAACTTGATACCATAACTTGGAGTAAACTGTCACACTCGTGGTTTGAAAAGAATGCAGAAAATACTATTTAAAATAAAAAAACATGCTTACTTTTTAGAATGATTTGTAAGTTGTGGGTCATTTTTTGTATTTGACATTCCCACTACTCTATAAAAGCCAATTGATTTTTTTAAATGAATCAACTTTCTTATTTGGATAATATGATATAAATGTAAAGTAAAGCTATCAGGTTAGAGGGGCAACATTACAGAATAGCTCAATGTTGCTGAAGATGCAAGAATTTAAATATAATGAATGGGCTCTGCCCTAGGAAGGAAAAAACATGAAAAACAAACCAACTTACATTATAATCTCACTACATGTTTTTGGTCACATAAACATTAGATCTTTCAGTATCTTTCATTGATACTGAAACTTCTCATTCAACAAGACATATGTCAAAGCACATTAGTGTAGATGGACATCATATTTTTTTTAAAGGATATTGGCAAAGGGCTCAATCTTAAAATAGCAAGTTTGAAAACACAAGTTATTTTGTTATAGCCTGTTGTTTTTGTGTAATTCAGTGACAGTTTAGCATTGATACCCACTGCTGGCCTTATGTTCCCGCATCTGCTGTGTGAAGAAAACATTTTTCCCTTAAAGTAGCATTCACCATACTAATTGTTTTCACTTCCAGTTCATGTTAAGCATTAGATGAGCAATTTGTCTTTCAAGCCAGGTACATGAAATCATTTAACTTAGTCAATGGATTCCTCTTCATAGGATTCAAAGAGTTTGTATGTAGCTCTAGGACACTGTGATCACCTTCCATCCATAGTACTTGTCTCTATTCAATCGAACCCAAACTGAATTTATACGATGCAAATAAAGCAGATAAAATGTGGAATAATCAATTGACTCTTCTGTCTCCATGACACCAATGTGACTGGATTTCAAAATGTGACAATTTGACAATTTCAAAATGAAAATTATGTATTGCTTGTCTGTATGCCATTATTTTCAAGCTACATCTATGAAATTCCTTTAAGCATTTTTATATTTTGGTCTACTGAAAACCATATTTTGGAGTATTTCTGAACTATTTCCATTGTCGTTTTTCATTTGACTCATATTATCTTTAGTATCTTTCTTCACTAACAAGTACTTGAAAATGTTCTTATTGGTATCTAGCTTAATTTTGTTGTGTTCAAATAGTATACCAAATATGACTATCCTGTGAAATTTGTTGAGATGATGACACAGAATGTCATCTGAATATGGGTTTTTTAATGACACAGAATATAGTCACTTTTAGTAAATGATCCATGTTCTTAAAAAAAAAAGTGTTGTGCAGTTATTGGTTGCAATGTTCTATATTTGTCAATCATGTCCAATTTGTAAATTGTGTTGTTCAAATTTTCTATATATCTATTGCTGTTGTTATTAATTTGTCTTGTTAGAGCAGATGTGTTCTAGATGTGTTAATATTCCCAACCCTTTATTCCCCTTTCCCTACCCCCATGTTTTGGACTTTTGTTTATTTTTAAGTTTTCCATGTATTTTAAAGGCAACAAGAGAATATTATTATTATTCTATGCAGTCAATATTCATTTTTATTTTTGTATATGTTTATTTATCCTTTTATGTTCTTTACTTCTATTATTTCCCTCTTTATGTTATGGGTCATTTTCCTTCTGTCCAAAGAACTCTTTTTAGTTTTCCCTTTAATGTATGGTTTGAGATGGACAAATTCTCTTAGTTTTCCTTTTTCTAAGAACATACCATAATTATATGAAGGATGCTTTCAATGAGGGCTATTATTTTATTTCAGCATTTTAAATATGTCACTCATTTGTCTTCTGGTATATATTCATTTATGCCAAAAAGGCAACTGTCACTCATTTTCATTTTTAAAGATAATGTGTCTCTTTTCCTTTAGTTGCTTCTGGCTTTTTAAAAAATATTATTTGCTTTTTATTTTATTGATTAAGTATGTATTTGTTGATATATGTATGCATTGTATATATGTATATATACATACATATGTATATATGTATTTATTGATTAGATATGTATTTCTTTGCATTTTCACAGTTTAAATTTATGGAGCTTTCAATATTATCGGCTTGGGATATTTTTAAGCTTGGGAGAGTCTTGGCTAATATGTCTATAAATGTTGCCTTGGTCCTTTTTTTTTTCTTTTAAGTGAGACTCTTATTATACTGCCTTTGACTTTCACCATTCTAAAATGTCTCATATTTTCTTCTGAATGTTTCAAATAATTTTCTGTAATATCCAATCTTGATATCTGTTCCATTTCATTGATTATCTTTTTTGTTTTTTATAATTTTGCTGTTAATCACATCTATCAAATTCATGATTTCAGTTATTCTATTTTTTTTTTTAAAGAATTCATTTGGATTGGGAGGGAGACAAACCATAAGTGACTCTTAATCTCACAAAACAAACTGAGGGTTGTTGGGGGGAGGGGGTTTGGGAGAAGGGGGTGGGATTATGGACATTGGGGAGGGTATGTGCTTTGGTGAGTGCTGTGAAGTGTGTAAACCTGGCGATTCACAGACCTGTACCCCTGGGGATAAAAACATATGTTTTTAAAAAAAATTAAAAAAAAAAAAGAATTCATTTATTTGACAGACAGAGATTACAAGTAGGCAGAGAGGCAGGCAGAGAGAAGAGGAAGCAGCCTCCCTGCTGAGCAGAGAGCCCGATGCGGGACTCAATCCCAAGACTCTGGGATCATGACCTGAGCTGAAGTCAGAGGCTTTAACCCATTGAGCCACCCAGGCGCCCCTTAGTTATTCTATTTTTTACCCAGAATTTCAATTTCATTTTATTTTATAGTTTTAATCATATCCTTTATTTTGTTACTAATTATTTTAAAAATCTGTGTCTAATTATGCTATTATCAAGATCATCTCTGGATTTGACTTTATCTATCTTTTTTCTTTTGGTTTTTGGTCATTTGTTCCTGTCTACTGGCCATCTGTCATTGAATGTATGAGAAATTATGAAGTTCTGTATTTTATCCTTCTAGAGAAGATTCTTTGCTTTCCTTTCGGTAGGGTATTAAAGCAGTAGCAGATTACCTTCATTCATTAGGGACTGAGATTGTTCAGGATTGAGTTGCACTTTGTGTGAGATCTGGTTTACTTCAGTTTTGGCTTTCCTACTGGAATACAGCTAGCCCATCATGGATATTGACTAAATGCCGATGTTTTTTTGCCGTGCTCCTCCTGTTTGATGATCTTTGAGTTCCGTTTTTTTCTTCAGTTCTGCTTAGCTTTTTGGCCACTTGGGAGCTACTTTTTGTTTGTCCTGTTACTTCTTGTCCCATAATGAGAGTAAGCAAATTACTTGAAGTAAAATCAATAAAGATTTGTTTTTCCTAGTCTTATGAAATGACCAAAGACTCTAAGCTACCATTTTCTGCTTGGTTTCTTGGCCCCTTGACACTACCACTCCATGCATCAACACACAAATGCAGAGGAGAAAGCCAGGCTCCATGCAACACAATTCCCTCCTTTCTAAGATCTTGACTCTCCACAGTTGGCTCCTTAGTGATCTCTCGTGCCTTCAAATACTGATTTTTAAAGAAATCCAGATTTAATATTTATTCTTAGAAAATGGACACAGGCCTGTATTCCATAGTAGCCAGAAGAGGAAAGCCCACTAGATCCTGAAAAGAATATAGGCTCATAAGAATTACTTTTAGGGGCACCTGGGTGGCTCAGTGGGTAAAAGTCTCTGCCTTTGGCTCTGGTCATGATACCAGGGTTCTGGGATTGAGCCCCGAATCGGGCTCTCTGCTCAGCAGGGAGCCTGCTTCCTCCTTTCTCTCTGACTGCCTCTCTGCCTACTTACGCTGTCAAATAAATGAATAAAATCTTAAAAAAAACAAAAAAAAAAACAAAAGAATTACTTTTAGCCATGGCATAGGAGAGAAGCTAAAGAAGCAACAACAACAAAAGAAAAGAGGAAATAAAATAGAAAAATAGAAAAAAAAAGTCTTAAAAAAGATTTATTTCTTTAATTTTAGAGGGACAGAGAGAGAGAGTATCAGCTGTGGGGGAGGGAGACAGAGAATCTCAAGCAGACTCCCTGCTGAGCATGGAGCCTGATGCAAGGCTCAGTCTCACCACCCTTAGCCTCGTGACCTGAGCCAAAATCAAGAGTTGGACACTTAACTGACTGAGCCACCCAAGTGCTCCAGAAAAAAATAGTCCTTAAAAATGTATTTGTGACAGAAAAACTTGGTCCATGTTAACTTTTGTTAGTCCTTTCATGATTACTGTGTATCACTTCAAAAAAACTTACATCTGGCTTGGTTTCAAGGAACTATTTGAAAGAGATGGAAAGGGAGAACGTTATAAATCAGGAACAAATTTCCAGTCCCTAATTCCCATAGTTCAAGAAAGCAATTTCCCATGTCTATATGAAATTCTCAGGGCCAATTTCTTGGCCTACTAAGCCATTTTGAATAAAATAGAATAAAATCTATTGCTCCTACATTCTAATTTATAAGAAAAAGAAAAGACAATTGTTAATTTCTAGTCAGAAAAACTATATAAACTAGAAAAACTTTATAAACTTAAATCACTTATTTATATTATATAAAAAAAACAGTTCATTTAACAAAAAAGAAACAGTTAAATGCTACCATAAATTCACATAAAGCTGACAAGAATTTGAATAATATAAGTAAGGCTTAAGAAAACATTCGTTTTCTCTCTTCTAACACGCTTTGAAAGCAGTAGCCAGACTGGGATTTCAGTGCTATTCTCTGCTAAAAGGTTTTAAGACTTCTTAGAGAAATAGTTAATTCAAGTGTAGGACAGCAACATCGAAGTGAACCTGGAACATATTGTCATACCAGAAAGCCAGGAAGCTTTGATAAACTATTAGGGCCTCTTCTAAATGGCTGAGTTGATACCTAAATATGTTCTGCTTGTCAAACATTAACAATGTGATGCATCAGTAAGAATAACAACTGCAGTACATTTAAATGCATAAGTTCATAGTGGTGCTAAATCAAACAAACAAACAATCCAAACCACCATCGTTCCTTTTAGTAAGATGCTAGGGAACAGTTTATTTTGAAAACTGACTAATCAAAGGAAGCACCTGAATATTTTTTTTTTTCTGATTTAGTATGTAAACTGTGTTTCAGGGTAACCAGAGTTGATGAAGAAAGTTTTTCTTTGCTAAAGTGTTTCATAAATAAATAAATAAGAAATGATAAAATTAGCTCAGAATTCACTATTTTAAAAACTAAAATGAAATCATTAATCTGGGCAATGATAGTCAGTGGTCTCTAATGTTTCAGACAGATACATTATATACACATATTATAATTTCTGATAGAAAAACATGTAGGTATTTTTTTCATGAAAGAAAACTGCACTACCTGTGATGTAGTCTTGTCCTCCACCCTCAGAAAAATGAAACCAGAATCTTATCAACCCTCTAGATGTAATTTAACTACCAACTTCGAGAACTTACTGAGGGCAGAGTTACCTGTTAATTCTGCAAGAGGATCCAAGGGCACTATCCAAACTGTGGGAAACTTTAAAGGATGAATGTTTTGTTTTATTCAACAAAAATATGTAAAGAAAAGAGAAAATGATAATCTGTACATTAGATGACAATTAAGAAACTTGTCCATAGGAGTGCCTATGTGGCTCAGTCATTTAAGCGTCTGCCTTTGGCTCAGGTGACGATCCCAGTGTCCTGGTCTCCCTGCTCACTGGGAGTTGGCTTCTCCCCATGCTCGTGCTCTCCCTCTCTCTTGCTCTTCATGGCTCACTCTCTCTCTCACAAATAAATAAATAAAATCTTTAAAAAATACTGGGATATATACTTTATATACTTTATTTATTTTGTAAAAAGATTTATTTGAGAGAGAGAGAGTACATGCACATGGGTGAGTTGGGGGAGGGGCAGAGGGAGCGGGAAAGAGAGAATCTCAAGTAGACTCCTACTGAGCATAGAGCCTGTTGTGGAGTTCTATCTCATGACCTGAGATCATGACCTGAGCAGATATCAAGAGTTGGGGGATTAACCTACTGAACTACTCAGGTGCCCCTATAGACTTTTTATTTTTTGTGTGGTGTTTATTTTTTGACTCATTTTTAATGAGTATCTTTTATGTATATAAGGTGACATATTTACAGATAAAATAATATCTTTTGGATTTCCTTCAAAATAATCAGTAATGAGAGGACTTGATAGAAATAAAATTGAGTCAGGATTGACTATAAGGTCATAATTTTTGAAGCTAGGTAATAAGCACATGTGGTTTCATTATGAAATTCTCTCTGCAATATTTGGACACATAAAGAAATAAAGAAATTTGATACTTTATATTAAGCAAAATATAATAGGTATGGTGCATTTAAGAAAGTATTTGAACAGCCCAGTTTTTTCTACATGAAGAGGTCTTACAAGTGAAATTCTTTTTCTGAGGGTCTGAAATTTGTCATTACCGAGATGTCTTCATAAAACAATATTTTAGGTTGTCTTCTGTAATCAATTTCAATAAACATGGCCAATTTTTAATTAGAGGGAGGGCGAACCATTTAGGCTACTTTACTACCCACAAATACTCTAATGGGGATCAATCACACCCAATTAAAACTCAAGGAATTATGAATCTTTAATAGGTTTATCATGAGATAATTCAGCTGTTAAGTCCTCTTTAGGTTCATGCTAGGCAAGCTTTCTCAAGCTGGAAACCAATCATCTTGATGACATCATTTTTAAAAAATTTTTTATTTTTTATAAACATATAATATATTTTTATCCCCAGGGGTACAGGTCTGTGAATCGCCAGGTTTACACACTTCACAGCACTCACCATAGCACATACCCTCCCCAATGTCCATAACCCCACCCCCCTTCTCCCAACCCCCTCCCCCCAGCAACCCTCAGTTTGTTTTGTGAGATTAAGT